>NC_063442.1:4639941-4841012 GCF_020379485.1 Brassica napus
ACACAACAGCATCAAGCTACTGGTTTAACTGGAGGGTTATGATCTGCTGCATATGGATGGCAATAGCGATGGTTATTACCGCTTTTCTTATATTCAAATACGAAGGTTTTCGCCGAAAAAGAAGTGGACAAGGAGGAGAGAAAGAGTGGTCGGGTAATGTATATGAAGATGAGACTTGGAGGCCTTGTCTCCGTAATATTCACCCAGCTTGGCTTCTTGCTTTTCGAGCTGTTGCCTTCTTCGTTCTTCTCATTATGCTTATCGTTATTGGCCTTGTTGATGGACCTACCATCTTCTTCTACTATACACAGTAAGCTCTATCTCTCTCTCTTGATAAAAATTATAATGTGACTCCAATCTTTAGAGAATGGATACAAAACATTATCTCTGTTTTATTTTTTTGTTGGTCTTTAATTTTTTTCTTTATATTTTGTTTTGATTTGCAGGTGGACTTTTGCTTTGATTACTCTCTATTTTGGAGTAACAATCATCTATCTCTAAACCTTATTACTTTGCTTATTTAACTTATTTGTGACATTGTTCAAGTTTCTTACATTTTTCTATACCTTTTTTTAACAGCTAGGCTCACTTCTTTCACTGCATGGATGTTACCAATACAACAAAAGAGTGGCTGGTGACAGAGTAGATAGCATTGATGCTATAGAATCAGAACGAGCAAGATCCAAAGACTCTGATCATACTCTTCAACAGACTCAATACTCTAGTAATTCAGCTGGTTTTTGGGGGTATGTTTTCCAAATAATATTTCAGGTAATTAAAATCAAAATTCATAATCATGCACAAGATATCATGGGATTTTTATGATTTATTGATTGGATATTGGGTGAAACAGATGAATGCAGGTGCAGTTTTGCTCACTGACTGCGTCTTCTGGTTCATCATTGTTCCTTTCCTTGAGATTCATGACTATAGCCTTAATGTTGTAAGTAATCTGATAAGCCATTTTAACTTTTTTGATTCATTATATAAACACATTTGTGATCAATTCATAATATAAAATATATGTGATCAATATTGCAGCTGGTGATCAGCATGCACTCTCTCAATGCCATTTTCTTGCTTGGTGATGCTGCTTTGAACTCTTTGGTATATCTCAGATTCTAACAAAGATACAGTAGCAGCTATAAACTCATTGGTTTGTTCTTAATTGATAATTAAATTTTCATTATTGCAGAGCTTTCCATGCTTCAGAATTGCTTACTTCTTCTTATGGACAATAGCTTATGTTTTATTCCAATGGACTCTCCACTCGTTAGTCCATATATGGTAAACATTTCATACAAATTTCACCGATTATTTTGATGTAATCGTTCTTAACTTTTGACAACAATCACTCCTTGTCTATCGATAGGTGGCCTTACCCATTCCTGGACTTAGCATCCCACTATGCTCCACTATGGTAACTTAAAATTTTCATAAATGTTTTTTAGTTTTCTCCATTGTTTCGCTGGATATTTAGGGATGATTACATTTAAATTATGTGGCATTTTTACAGGTACTTCTCAGTTGCAGTGATGCACTTGCCATGCTATGGAGCCTTTACCTTGTTGGTGAAGCTAAAACATCGGCTTCTTCAGAGATGGTTCCCTGAGTCTTACCAGAGTCCTCGGTAGTAACTTGCATGGAAAGCAACCATGTTTGAGTGAAAGACTAATTTAAGTAGATGTTTTTTTTTTTTGAGAATACAAAAGGAAACAAAAAAAAATGAAGTGTGTAGCAACAAACTCATGCTTATAAATATGATTTAATTATTTGGTCTTATCAAATAAGAGGTTGCTTGAAAGATATGACAATTTAGACAAGTAGGAGCACGGTAAAAGAGCAAAATGCAGTAATTTATTCATTTGTTTGCCTAGAGATTGGCTAGCTTTCATTGGACATGCTCTGAGCTTTCTATGAACTAATAGTGGATTTCACTCTGGACTTCCAATACACAATTCCATTAAATTATAAAACTCAAGGCACCATCTAGACTCTCTATATGTAATTAAACCAAATATTCTATCAGCTATTAACTGAACCTATATATGTTCCTTCAATTGTTAATTACTCCCAAACATGTAGGCATTGTGATACATATGTGCAAAGCATCATATATTCAAATAAACTTTTATCAAATAAGCAGATTTAAACGAATGTGACTGAACACTCTGATAAAAGAGGTATATGTTAAAAAAAAAGAGGTATATGTTCAAACGGACATTAATATATTATGGGATAATAAGTTAAGTAAAAACGAGTTTGAAATTCTTCAAACGCACTCGTAAATCTAATGAGTAATCGAAGTCTTAAAACCACTAAGTAACAAAATCTTTCAAAGAAATAAAGATTTAGCAATTCAAACCTATGGGTTAGGTTCAAAGCTGTTAAAGATGGCTCTAATGTGCTTGCACTTGGAGTTATCAAGTGCTTTTTCGAGTGACTTGAGATCCTCGTGATAGACTGGACACCGATCCGTTCCACTGACGCATACACAGTTTTTGAGGTTATCTGACGGTTTTTCCCGGCCACGTAGTTTTTCTTCTTTGAGAATTGCCTTACGTCGTGCCGCTTGAATGTCCGGTAATATGCCAAACAGCACTAACAATACAATGCGGAGCACCATAAGGGCATTCTGAAATTCTTTGGTACTTATCATAAACGCCATCCGTTTCCCTGATTCACAACACTAAATATTTAGAGCTATTTAGGTTTTCACAACTTCAAAAACAATTTCAATGAAAAAAGAAAAGAAAACCTAAATATCATACTTCGACATATGCATAAAGTTATATATATATATATATATATATATATAATTAAGATAGGATAACTCATTAGTTTCATTAATAATACTATTATTTTATTTTAATATCAATATATTTATCATGATATTTAAAATCATGATAAACATGAATCTATTTTACCGATATATACTAATATTTTTTTAAAAAATATTTTAATATATAATAAACATGATATTTAAGATATTTAATTAATAAATAGATATTAATATTATATACCGATAATATCATCATTACTTTTCTCTCATTTTATAATTTTAATGACAAATATTATAGCTAATTTTTCTGATTTTTACTGAAAATATTGATCAAATACAGATTATTATAAAATTTATATAAAAGTATACTAATATATCTGAATTAATCAGTTTCTTTAGTTAATTTGTTTATTTTTCATCTTTTCCATAATTTTAGGATAAATCATTAGTTTAATTAATATTATTATTTAATTTATTTATTTTGATATCTATATATTTATCAAGAAATTTAAAATAATTAATAAACATTAACCTATTTTACCAATATATGTCAAAAAAATATACTAATATTTTTTTAAAAATATATTTTAATATATGATTATCATGATATTTAGGAATTAATAAATAGATATTAACAATATCTACCGATAATATCATCATTACGTTTCTTTTATTTTATAATTTTAATAACTAATATTATAGCCAATTTCTCTGATTTTACTCAAAATATTGATCAAATACAGATTACTATACAATTTGTATGTAAGTATACTAATATATTTGAATTAATCGGTTTCTTTTGTTTATTCGTTTTAATCCCTTAATATACTGATCCATATTCATATACTGTTGTTTTCTAAAAATAACATCTTCGGTACTTCCAAATCCATATAATTTTCTTTATATCGGTTTGGTTCGATTTTGAATGGTTTGGTTTTACCAGATTGAACATTCCTAAACTTTTGTTATTTGTCAATGTTTTATATTTGTGATTTTTTTTGCCACAAATACCAGATTGATAGTACAATTTTTCATGTTTACACTAACCATTTTTACTTTCACTTTTAATGAAGGGCAAAAGACACTTATTCCCATAAGGTTTACTAATCTAGACTTCAGGTTTAGAGTTTGGGGGGGGGGAGTGGGTAGGAATTTTGGAATGTGAAATTTAGGATTCTAATAAATATATAAATAAATACTTAAAAATATAAAAGAAAATTTATAAAATAGTTTCAAACATAATTTTCGATTTTCAAAAATAAATTTAAGAAAAGCATAATTTTTTTTTTTAAATAAAAAAAATTATAAAAAATTTTGAATTTGAAAAAGTATAATTCGAAACAAAAAATAATAATTTTTTATTTGGTTAAATAATGATTTACTATATATATAGATAACAAAGATATAAGAGTTTTTTGCCACTTAATAAAGAATATATTTTAGAAAATGTTTCTTTAGTGGTGGTAAAGATGAAAAATTGTATCATGAAAATGGTAACACATAAAATTTCTCTTTTTGTTATAGTCCTTTTAGTACCTCATGATTTATTTTCAGTACAAATACAATGTGTTAATTTTACATACAAAATTTCCAAATTTAGTTATTACTATAAAAAAGATTTTGATCCAAAATCTACATCACATAAATAAAAATATGAAACAAACTAATACAATTTAATACATTGATTACCAATATGAATATTAAAATTTTATAATTTATAATATTTTAAAATTTGTATCTACTTTAATTATTATTATTTTATAAAAATAAATTTTAGAATTAAAAATTGTTAGATGTATATAGATTATAGATATATTAATCCGCACAAGGTGCGGGACATCAACTAGTGTAATACTGTTTTAGGATTTAGCTTCCTGAACTAAATTACAATCCTCTCCCCATCTAATCAAAACCCTTAAGATATATTACTCTCTTTTAATTATTTTATAGACAGTCGCAACTTATACCCAACGAGGGATTTTCTCTGATTTATATTAGGATTAGGATACAAAAATGAGGAAATCAACAAATATATAGGATCCTTTTTAATCTATTGCACTTATTTTTTTTTTACGGGAGAAACAAATATTTTATATATTATTCGAATTAAATAATTAGTAAGCAAAAAAACTAGATAACCAGGATACAATTTTGAAGAAATATATATTAATAAATAAAAATAAAATTAGACACATAGAATATATATAAGAAAGAACCCATATAGTATAAATGTATAATGAATAATAGTGATTTAATACAAAGGCTGATGCTTCCTTTAATTATTTTCTACTGAACTGATTTGATCTCTCAGAGCAAAGAAAAAAAAAACAATACCACCAATTGCAAACAAAGCAGACATTACTACGGTATAGTCAAAGAAATATAAATTTATATGTTAATTAATGTGTTAACAACAATTCAATCCAATTAACATGATAAGCATATTTTTAATTAAGGTATACAAAGTCAAATACATTGAGATCAAGTTAATAAGTATGATAAGGATTCTCTCTTAACCAGTCAATTCCGGAATAATTAACCGCTCTGAGTATGAATAAATTAGTAAAAAAATATATTCAAAACATTAATTTTAAGTTACTCAAACATGCAAAATAGTAATTACAAACTCAGTTGCTTATAATTCATATGAACTGAAGAAAAAGAGATACTCAAACATGCAAAATAGTAATTATAAATCTTTTTTGAGTTGAGAGAATCTGGATCGTATACGTTGGCACTTTGATAGACGAAGGATCTCAGAGAAAGCTTTGACATCTTCATGACAGAGGCTACAACAATGATCATCATTCCCAAGTTCGATGTCTTCTTCTTCTTCTTCTTCTTCGTCTTGTTCTTCTTCGGCATGTTGTTCTTTGTAACAATATCCATAGACGATGAAGTTGAACCACAAGAGTGCTTCAAGAAAAAGTAGACAAGTCCTCATAAAGTCGTACACTGTTATCATCTCTTCAAATACTGCAATATTATAGTGAATATAAAACGATGATGGTGATCCAAGCTAATGATCTGGTTTACCCTAATTTTATAGGCAGTCGCAATTTATACCCAAACGATGGAGTTCCTCTGATTTATATTAGGATTAGGATACAAAAAAAGGATATCAACAAATATATAGAACATCGTCTCCTTTTCTCTCTCAGGCACTTTTCCCGAGTAAAGGCTCTACCCACCAGTCTTCAGCAAGCGTTTCCCGCTACCTCGTTTTACCCAGAGTTTAATAGTGTGATTTTTTCAAATTTCTTTCTCTTTTCGGAAGAACCTTTGGACAATTCCGCGACCTGCGCTTTTCCACACCGGGTTCTTCCCCCGACCATGGTCGGAGGGACAGCCGGAGCCGCCGCCTTACCGGAAAACCTTGCCCCAAGAGTTTTCCAATCGGTCTTAACAGGTTAAGACTCTCCTTTCCCTCCAGATGAAGTCTCCCTCAACGGTTCCAGAACCTTCATCTGTGTAACTTTTCGTTGGGTCAAAATTCCCAATAGAAGAGAAAGACTGGCGGAGTGTAGGAGTGTGAATAACCAAGGAAGGTTTTTATACTCGCTTGCTCAATCGACCTGCTAGGATTCTGGCATTTATTCCTCAACCACCAGGAAACACTTATTACCTCAAGTTTTAACTCCACCAACAGAGGTCAACGGATGTGCAACAACCTTTATTAAGAGTTTTGAAACAGGGAGTCCTGTCCTAAGTAAATCAACAAGCACACCAGCAAATCTCAAAAATCCCCGTCTACCTTCACAATGTCTGGAAGACTCAGAAGAGAAGATAAAGGAAAAGCGATAGCTACAGACCCCTCACAAGCCCCAAGAACGGCACGCATCAGAATTCAGGAGCCGGATAATGCGGAGCTACTACAACGCCACTCCCTTACCCTTATAGGTAGAGTTACCAACAAATCAGCGCAGCGAGTCAGATCTCTCATCCCATTTTTTACCGATCTATGGAAGTCAAACTCTCGACCGGTGGGATCGGACTTGGGGAATGGTATGTTCCAGTTCCAGTTTGATAATGAAGAGGACCTGCTCACGGTTCTTGAGAAACGGCCCTACCACTACGGACGATGGATGGTCATCGTGCAAAGATGGGAACCCACTGTCTCCAAAACGTTCCCATCCCTCCTGCCATTTTGGATAACTGTCCAAGGGATTCCTGTTCACTTATGGACAAAAGAAACAATCGAAAAGCTAGGAGAAGACATAGGAGTCTATGAGAAAATGGAGATCACATCAACTTCCGTGCGGATGCGTGTGCAAATAAATGGATTGCTGCCTCTGATTAAATCTTCGGTTATTGAATACGCAAACGGAGATGAAGTAACTGCAAATTTCGTCTATGAGAAGCTAGAGAGACACTGCCCTAAGTGTTTCCGCCTAGATCATGATATCAAGGATTGCTTGGAAGCAAAGCATGAGGAAAGAGCCCTCAAAGCTCAAGAAGACAGCCTGCGAAATGAGGATCGTGAAAGGGAGAGGCTAAGGAGCCGTCACCATCATGTATCGGGATCAAATGTCTTTCATTTCTCAGCCTCTAAACCGGAGATCTCAGAGCAAAGAGATAGACAAAATTACAGCCGTCGTGAGAGAGAATTTGATGCTCGGGACACTTTAGATGCAAGACGCAGAAACCGAGGTAGCCAAGACACAGTCCACCGAAGATACCATAGCGAGGACTCCAAACACACTACAGATGAGCTGCGAAGCCAGTATAGCCGATCTAACCATCACCGTGAGACAAACCCTTATCATCGGGAAGTCTCTTCTCGCTCACGGGATCTGCGAAAGGACCCCTCTGATAGATACTTCTCTAGAGATCGCAGCCTGCAACCACCGGGCTCCAGAGACAGAGCGGCACAAAGGAGAGAGGAGCTACCTGAGATCATAGCTCCGCTAGACAGGGGGATTCCCCTTCAAGAGATCCAATCAGCTGTCCCAGAAGAACTCTTCAATGAAGCAGTAAATGAAGTTAGGGACGCTATGATTCAGTATACACAGTGTAATGATCCCACTGAAAGCGCAGCACGCAGAGAGAGAATGAGGAAAGCAGAGGAAGAAGGTGATATTGAGGAGGCAGCAGCGCTTATGATCCAAGCTACACTGGGTACTAACTCAAATCAACCACTACCTATGGAGCAAACCTCTGTAGAACGACTCCCAGCCACGCTCAGACTTGGACCAATGATCCAACCCACAACAGATACAACACATGATGCATCCCTGGAGACAGGAAAGCGTAAGCCCGGGAGACCTCCTGGGAAGCGTAAGGTGCAAGGGAGTCCAAAGCTGCTAAAGGGATCAAGCTCCAGGAAGCGGAAGCTACAGCAATCAAAACCCCCTCTTGCTAGAAGAAAGCTGAACCCGGAAAGCAAATCAAAATCAGCTACCTCCCGAGGTTCAAGTGGACGAGCGGATGGTCAGACTAACTCGGAGGATCAACCAATCTGTAACATGATTCCGGCGATAAGAAGACGCAGAAGGATGGATTTTCAAAATCCATCTCCTCCCGTTCCTTGAAAGTGGCGAGCTGGAACTGTCAGGGGTTGGGGAATCCCCGGACAGTTCGTCGGTTAGGGGAGATGAAGAAAAACATCTGCCCGGACATCCTTTTCCTCATGGAAACAAAAAACCCCGACAGCTTTGTCATAAAAAAGACCGACAAGCTGCACTATGAGCACAGATACTTGATCTCGCCTGTGGGGCATGGAGCTGGGGGATTAGCCCTTTTCTGGAAGCAAGAAGTTAACCTTCAAATCATTTCTGCTACGGCAAATTGTATTGACACATGTATCATTTTTGAAGGGAAAAAGTTCTATGCTTCGTTTATCTATGGTGATACAAACAAACCTCGAAGAAGAGAACTGTGGAACAGCCTGCTTGAGACGAACGCTACCCGTGAAGCACCCTGGTTCTTAACAGGTGACTTCAACGACCTACTTAATAACGAAGAAAAAGATGGTGGAACTACTAGACCGGAGGGATCCTTCACAGATTTGCGGACTTTCTTTTCGGAAGGAGATCTATTTGATCTACCACACTCAGGAGATTTCCTATCTTGGCGGGGGCAGAGGGAGGATGATCTGGTCCGATGTCGCCTGGACCGTGCGGTGGCTAACAGCGATTGGGCAGAGCTGTTTCCGACAGCGAGATGCCAATACCTTGCGTATGAAGGATCAGACCACAAGCCTCTTATATCTTTCTTCGAACCCGAGAAGAAGAAGAAGCGAGGTCTCTTCCGGTACGACCGAAGACTGAAAGACAACCCGGAGGTAAAGGAGTTGGTATGCAAGACATGGAAGTCTGGAGATTTCAGCACTGTCAATGACAGAATCGCGGCCATCAGGTCAACTCTAATTGAATGGAGTAAGCAGCAGTACATGAATAGCAGAGCGCTTATAGAAGAGAAGAAGTTCCAGCTTGAGCAGGCCTTAACGGACCGTGCAAACAACACTGAGCGGATAACAAAGATAACAAAGGAACTTGATGAAGCTTATGCCGCTGAAGAGAGCTACTGGAGGCAACGCAGCAGGAAGCTTTGGCTCAGCCTAGGAGACAGGAATACCGGATACTTCCACGCCGTGGCAAAAAATCGTAAGAGAATCAACGCTCTTTCGGTGATCGAGAACGAAGAAGGGGAGGCTGTGTACCAGGAGGATCAAATAGGGAAGGTTATCGTCAGTTACTTTCAGCACCTATTCTCATCTATAGATGGAAACAGAGCAGATACTGTAAACTACGCTTTGTCTCCAATGATCTCGGCGGAAACAAATGACGAGCTTATCCGAATACCGTCCGCAGCGGAAATCAAGACGGCTGTCTTCTCCATCCATGCGGATAAAGCCCCCGGGCCTGATGGTTTCTCGGCTAGCTTCTTTCATACAAACTGGGAGAACATTGGAACTGAGATAGTCAAGGAAATTCAGGAGTTCTTCGAGACGGACAGGCTGCCGGCAAAGATTAACGAGACCCATATCCGGCTCATCCCGAAGGTGCTCAGCCCCAAAACCGTGGCGGAGTATAGGCCCATTGCTCTCTGCAACGTCTATTATAAGATCATTTCCAAGATCTTAACCAAGCGACTCCAACCACTCCTTTCCGAGATTATTTCGGAAAATCAGTCTGCCTTTGTACCGGGACGAGCAATTTCAGACAATGTTCTCATCACTCACGAGGTCCTCCACTACCTCAAAACGTCAAAGGCTGAGAAAAGAGTGGCCATGGCGGTGAAAACCGACATGAGTAAAGCCTATGATAGGCTCGAATGGGACTTCATCCGGCTAGTGCTCCAACGCCTAGGCTTCCACCCGAAGTGGATTAATTGGATCATGCAATGTGTCTCGACTGTTACTTACTCCTTTCTCATTAACGGTTCGCCTAGAGGAAGAGTCACACCGAGTAGGGGTATCCGTCAAGGAGATCCTCTCTCACCATACATATTCATTTTGTGTAGTGAGGTTCTCTCGGGTCTATGTAACAAAGCACAAGAGGAGGGTACTCTCAAAGGTATCCGGGTAGCACGAGGGAGTCCTCGGGTAAACCATCTCCTCTTTGCGGACGACACTTTGTTTTTCCTTAGAGCCAGCAAGGAGAACGGCGAGGCTTTGATTAGCCTTTTGAAGCGTTACGAGGAGGCTTCGGGACAATCAATAAACCCGGATAAATCCTCGATAAACTTCTCAAGACATGCACCAGCGAGCCTCAAAACTGCTGTGAAGAATGCACTCTCGATCCAGAAAGAGGGAGGCAATGGCAAGTACCTCGGCCTTCCTGATTTATTTGGCCGAAAGAAGCGAGATCTCTTCTCCTCTATCGTGGATAAGATGAAGCAGAAAGCGTGTGGCTGGACTAACAGGTTTTTATCCACGGCGGGAAAGATGACCATGCTCAAGAGCGTGCTATCTGCTGTCCCGTCCCACGCCATGTCTTGTTTTCCACTCCCTATTTCTCTTTGCCAAAGGATCCAGTCTACCCTTATCCGGTTCTGGTGGGATGGCCATGCAGGAGACAAGAAGATGGCCTGGATTGCTTGGTCAAAACTGATACAGCCGAAGGAATGTGGGGGCCTAGATTTCAGGGACATTCAAAGTTTCAACGAGGCTTTCCTAGCAAAGATAAGCTGGAGACTCATTAACCACCCGGAGAGTCTACTAGGGAGGGTTCTCTTCGGAAAATACTGCAACACTGAGAGCTTTTTGGACTGCTCGGAAAAATCAGCCATCTCACACGGATGGCGTGGAGTTTTAATTGGACGAGATATCATTGTTAACTCAGCAGGATGGGAAGTCGGGAATGGAACCAGCATCAATATTTGGGAGAAGCCATGGCTCAGTTGCTCTACACAACTGAGGCCAATGGGACCAGCACCGGAAACACTCATCAACCTCACCGTATCTGATCTTCTGCTCCCTGACAGAAACGAATGGGATATCGCCAAGATCCACCAGATTCTCCCGTTTGAGGAACAGCGAATCCTTGCCATTAAGCCAAGTTTGACCGGAGCTCCGGACAAGCTCTCCTGGCTGAGCACTGACACTGGCGAATATTCAACAAAAACAGGCTATGCTGCAGTTCTTTCATCACGAAGCACAGAAGCGGGAGAGGCTAGAGCGACTGCTGAGAGATCTACCTTCGACTGGAGGAAAAATGTATGGAAACTCC
Source organism: Brassica napus (assembly GCF_020379485.1). NCBI lineage: Eukaryota > Viridiplantae > Streptophyta > Magnoliopsida > Brassicales > Brassicaceae > Brassica > Brassica napus. Next base: position 4,651,396 of record NC_063442.1, read on the forward strand.
AAACCACCCCGAAGATCAAGCTATTCATATGGAAAACACTACATGGAGCAATTCCGACAGGTGAAGCTCTGCGATCCCGAGGAATCAACGTCGATGGATTGTGCAAAAGATGCAAGCTACCTGAATCTATCGACATATGCATAAAGTTATATATATATATATATATATATATATAATTAAGATAGGATAACTCATTAGTTTCATTAATAATACTATTATTTTATTTTAATATCAATATATTTATCATGATATTTAAAATCATGATAAACATGAATCTATTTTACCGATATATACTAATATTTTTTTAAAAAATATTTTAATATATAATAAACATGATATTTAAGATATTTAATTAATAAATAGATATTAATATTATATACCGATAATATCATCATTACTTTTCTCTCATTTTATAATTTTAATGACAAATATTATAGCTAATTTTTCTGATTTTTACTGAAAATATTGATCAAATACAGATTATTATAAAATTTATATAAAAGTATACTAATATATCTGAATTAATCAGTTTCTTTAGTTAATTTGTTTATTTTTCATCTTTTCCATAATTTTAGGATAAATCATTAGTTTAATTAATATTATTATTTAATTTATTTATTTTGATATCTATATATTTATCAAGAAATTTAAAATAATTAATAAACATTAACCTATTTTACCAATATATGTCAAAAAAATATACTAATATTTTTTTAAAAATATATTTTAATATATGATTATCATGATATTTAGGAATTAATAAATAGATATTAACAATATCTACCGATAATATCATCATTACGTTTCTTTTATTTTATAATTTTAATAACTAATATTATAGCCAATTTCTCTGATTTTACTCAAAATATTGATCAAATACAGATTACTATACAATTTGTATGTAAGTATACTAATATATTTGAATTAATCGGTTTCTTTTGTTTATTCGTTTTAATCCCTTAATATACTGATCCATATTCATATACTGTTGTTTTCTAAAAATAACATCTTCGGTACTTCCAAATCCATATAATTTTCTTTATATCGGTTTGGTTCGATTTTGAATGGTTTGGTTTTACCAGATTGAACATTCCTAAACTTTTGTTATTTGTCAATGTTTTATATTTGTGATTTTTTTTGCCACAAATACCAGATTGATAGTACAATTTTTCATGTTTACACTAACCATTTTTACTTTCACTTTTAATGAAGGGCAAAAGACACTTATTCCCATAAGGTTTACTAATCTAGACTTCAGGTTTAGAGTTTGGGGGGGGGGAGTGGGTAGGAATTTTGGAATGTGAAATTTAGGATTCTAATAAATATATAAATAAATACTTAAAAATATAAAAGAAAATTTATAAAATAGTTTCAAACATAATTTTCGATTTTCAAAAATAAATTTAAGAAAAGCATAATTTTTTTTTTTAAATAAAAAAAATTATAAAAAATTTTGAATTTGAAAAAGTATAATTCGAAACAAAAAATAATAATTTTTTATTTGGTTAAATAATGATTTACTATATATATAGATAACAAAGATATAAGAGTTTTTTGCCACTTAATAAAGAATATATTTTAGAAAATGTTTCTTTAGTGGTGGTAAAGATGAAAAATTGTATCATGAAAATGGTAACACATAAAATTTCTCTTTTTGTTATAGTCCTTTTAGTACCTCATGATTTATTTTCAGTACAAATACAATGTGTTAATTTTACATACAAAATTTCCAAATTTAGTTATTACTATAAAAAAGATTTTGATCCAAAATCTACATCACATAAATAAAAATATGAAACAAACTAATACAATTTAATACATTGATTACCAATATGAATATTAAAATTTTATAATTTATAATATTTTAAAATTTGTATCTACTTTAATTATTATTATTTTATAAAAATAAATTTTAGAATTAAAAATTGTTAGATGTATATAGATTATAGATATATTAATCCGCACAAGGTGCGGGACATCAACTAGTGTAATACTGTTTTAGGATTTAGCTTCCTGAACTAAATTACAATCCTCTCCCCATCTAATCAAAACCCTTAAGATATATTACTCTCTTTTAATTATTTTATAGACAGTCGCAACTTATACCCAACGAGGGATTTTCTCTGATTTATATTAGGATTAGGATACAAAAATGAGGAAATCAACAAATATATAGGATCCTTTTTAATCTATTGCACTTATTTTTTTTTTACGGGAGAAACAAATATTTTATATATTATTCGAATTAAATAATTAGTAAGCAAAAAAACTAGATAACCAGGATACAATTTTGAAGAAATATATATTAATAAATAAAAATAAAATTAGACACATAGAATATATATAAGAAAGAACCCATATAGTATAAATGTATAATGAATAATAGTGATTTAATACAAAGGCTGATGCTTCCTTTAATTATTTTCTACTGAACTGATTTGATCTCTCAGAGCAAAGAAAAAAAAACAATACCACCAATTGCAAACAAAGCAGACATTACTACGGTATAGTCAAAGAAATATAAATTTATATGTTAATTAATGTGTTAACAACAATTCAATCCAATTAACATGATAAGCATATTTTTAATTAAGGTATACAAAGTCAAATACATTGAGATCAAGTTAATAAGTATGATAAGGATTCTCTCTTAACCAGTCAATTCCGGAATAATTAACCGCTCTGAGTATGAATAAATTAGTAAAAAAATATATTCAAAACATTAATTTTAAGTTACTCAAACATGCAAAATAGTAATTACAAACTCAGTTGCTTATAATTCATATGAACTGAAGAAAAAGAGATACTCAAACATGCAAAATAGTAATTATAAATCTTTTTTGAGTTGAGAGAATCTGGATCGTATACGTTGGCACTTTGATAGACGAAGGATCTCAGAGAAAGCTTTGACATCTTCATGACAGAGGCTACAACAATGATCATCATTCCCAAGTTCGATGTCTTCTTCTTCTTCTTCTTCTTCGTCTTGTTCTTCTTCGGCATGTTGTTCTTTGTAACAATATCCATAGACGATGAAGTTGAACCACAAGAGTGCTTCAAGAAAAAGTAGACAAGTCCTCATAAAGTCGTACACTGTTATCATCTCTTCAAATACTGCAATATTATAGTGAATATAAAACGATGATGGTGATCCAAGCTAATGATCTGGTTTACCCTAATTTTATAGGCAGTCGCAATTTATACCCAAACGATGGAGTTCCTCTGATTTATATTAGGATTAGGATACAAAAAAAGGATATCAACAAATATATAGAACCCTTTTTTACGGGAAAAAGAAATATCTAAACTATTAAAAAGTACAAATAGGAAATACCCCTAAGTTTTCCTTAAAAATTACAATCTTAGGCCACCGATCAAAACACGGTAGCTTTATACATTCCCTAACCTAAAAATTTGCTAACCCATTCCAATTTGATGTGACAGGTCATTTATGAACAAACGTAAAAATAAAAGGACCACTATTGCAAAATATAAGAAATTCCGAGTTGAATAAATTACATCCGCAGTCGAGTTAGCTTTTGGTTTGATCAAAGCCAAAGACATAAACTGTTCCCTCCGGTTCAGAAATTTATTGTTTCTCAATTACCAAAAGGTAAAAAAAAAAACCATTAACCCCACAAATCTCTTATCTTCCCGTGTGAGTGTGCTTACTCCGTCAATTATGTCATTAGCAAGTTTTAGACTCTGAGTTCTCACATCTGATTATAGCTGCACACCACCTGTTTGTAGAAATGCCTCAGAGAGCTTCTCGCTTCTATTAAAAGTTTATCCTTTCTTTGATTTTTTGTTTTAGGATAAAGAGTATGACTTTCTGAGAGATTAGGCTGATGATGGCGCTTACTCAACTCCTTCCTTGCTCTCCACAAAAGCTCTTCTTGTTCTCCACCTTCCTTCACCCATCAACTCCTCTGGAGTCACGCAGATGTAGCCTAACTACTAAACCCAGTTCCAAGAAACTCGTACCTTTGTCTTTCGACATCTCATGTTCATCTCACAAGATTGTCCGGAACCCATCTCTAGACAAGCACGTGGTGAAGCAGAACAGAGTCCGGTTCGTGCAGAAGCTAAAGACCTTACTTCTCTCCAAACCAAAGCATTACATACCAATTCAAATCCTCTACAAATGCAGCTCCTACCTCGGCATCGAAAACCCACGAACAATCCTCTCCATGATCCGTCGCTATCCCACAATCTTCCAGCTGTTCACAACGCCTACACCGCATTTGCCTATCAATGCCACCAAGTCTTTATCCACACTCTGTGTCCGCATGACGCCAGCTGCGTCCTCTCTGGCCATGCAGGAACTGAATCTCAAGTCTGAGATTGCTGATAAACTCGCTGCTAAGCTCCAGAAGCTGCTGATGTTGTCGTCTCACCGGAGGTTGCTTTTGTCTAAACTGGTTCACATTGGTCCGGATTTGGGGTTTCCTCCTAACTTCAGGTCTCGGCTTTGCAATGATTATCCGGACAAGTTCAAGACTGTGGAGACATCTTACGGAAGAGCACTTGAGCTTGTCTCGTGGGATCAAGAGTTGGCTAACCAAATGCCATCATCACCTGAAGTTGATAGAGGTTTGATCGTTGATCGTCCTCCAAAGTTCAAGCGTTTGAATCTCCGGAGAGGTTTGAACTTGAAGAGGAGACACCAAGATTACTTGATCAAGTTCAGAGAATCACCTGATGTGTGTCCTTACAAAACATCATCTGAATGTCTGACGAGCGAGTCCATTGAAGCGGAGAAGCGAGCTTGCGCGGTTGTGAGAGAAGTGTTGGGGTTAACGGTGGAGAAAAGGACTTTGATAGACCATTTGACACATTTCAGACAAGAGTTTGCGTTACCAAACAAGCTAAGAGGATTGATAGTGAGACATGCAGAGCTATTCTATGTGAGTGTTAAAGGAACGAGAGACTCTGTGTTTCTCGTCGAAGCGTACAATGACAATGGTGATCTACTAGAGAAAGATGAGTTATCGTTGATTAGAGAACGTTTGATAGATCTTGTACAAGAAGGAAAGAGGATTAGACGTGAGCGGAGAAGGAAAGGAAGCATGGAAGAGTATAGGAATGATGATAAAAGGGATGAAGGCATTGATGATTATCATAGTGATATTGATGATGATGAATATGAAGATGGGTTTGAGAACTTGTTTGATTCTGAAGATTCAGGTGTGGAATATCATTTCGATGAAGAAGAAGGTGATGAAGAAGCATGGGTTAGTAGTGGTGAAAGTGTAGAGTATTGGAGTAGAAAGCTCTCTTCTTCTGGTATGAGCAATGATGAAGTTAAGAGTGTTATTGAATCCTGGTGATGTAAAACGCTAAAAGAGTAAAGTTGTAAGCAGTTACGTAAGCACAGTGTTTATATTCGTTATCTTATTCCCATTGGCTTGAACAAGATCTAGACGTGAATTTAGCATATATGATTTGTGTAAACAGAGTTAACAAAGAGAATGAGTATTTGGTTTAACGAGACAACACTTTTTTAATGACCTTAACATATAAATATGAAGTCACAGGACACAAGTTTCAGACTCCTTCAAAGCTTGGATGAGATTTTGCCGAGAGCACCAGCTTCAATAAGTAAAGGTACAAGCTTACCCTTCTGGTTACTCTCCATCACACCTGCAAATAAAAAGAAGCAAATCCAAATGAATAGTTAGTTCTTCTGTATAGATTGTCAGCCTGAATCTCAATTACAGTGCAGAGAGTTTGTCTAAAATGTTCTCTTACTATCACATCCGCCAATATGTTTCCCTTTGATGAATACGTTTGGAACAGTTCTCTGCTCTGTCCACTTTGACAAAGCTGATTGAATCTCACCTCCATCACCTGTGAAGTGTGAAAGTAGAGATCTGTTGGAAACAAGCATCATTTAACAGGTATCAACACCCATTTGGTTTCTTACTCATTTCATCGAGCTCAAGTACTTCAAAATCTGCTCCCAGCTGTGTCAGTAACTTCTTCACCTTCTGGCAGTAACCACAGTACGTCTTGCTGCAAAAGAGAAACACTGTTCAATAGCTAAGACTATACACTTCCAAGGATCAATAGTGTCACAAAAGAGTGGAGTGTATGGTGCTAAGGAAACAAAACTCAAGATCCTAAGAAACAACTTGTTATAGCTCATTCCAAGATACAGGAAAACACATTTTGGATCGCCAAATCTAGTCTCTTTAGTACAAGCTACCATCTTCAACAGCAGTTGACTTGCTGTTTTCTACCAAGGGTCAAGTCAACTGCTATTGAAGATGGATCTATATTCGTCTACTGAAACCCATACATTTCTCTCTGATATGAATGATAATCACCAAACAAGATTCTCTACAGTTTAAATCTTCTGTTCCTATGAGTTGATTCTACTAGACACAGAGCTTCCAGAAACAGGTCAATCATAGACAGTTAAGACTTGACACCTTCTGGTAATCAAAACCTCAAAAGACATAAAGGTAACAGTAACCTGAAGACAACGATAGGGTACGAGGAGACGATCTCTTTGGCCTTGTTTATCACCTCTTCCATCTTTTCCTTGCTCATCCTTTTTCTCAGCTCAAGTCTGCTTTAATAGAATTGAATCTAGTCAAGTTCGACCGTTTACTTTTTTTGCCAAAGAAGAAGTCTCGTTGACATTTGCTCTTCTTAACCGGAGCTTTGGATGATGGTACATAGTTAACCATCCTGGTACAAAAGTCAATTTCCGAGGCAATACTCTTTCTATATAATAGACAATAGACAAACAGAAAGAATGGTAACTCAAATTGGTCTTCCATTAACCAAACCATAGCATAAACAAGTAAACAACACAGTTTTGATGTCTTTTGTGTAAACCAAAGTTAACAACAACACAACAAAGGATCTCTCTTTATTTGGTTACTTTTGACAATATAAAACACAACACTCTTTCTTCACTTCCTTTGTCTCTACAAGACATCAGAGTTTCATCAAAGCTGGGAAGAGTTATTAGCGATAGCACCAGCTTCAGTAAGTAAAGGCACAAGCTTCCCTTGCTTGTTACTCTCCATCACTCCTGCAAACACAGAACCAAACAACACCCAAAGATTTAGTTAGCTCTTCCAGCGACCTGTGTATCTCCATTAATGAGCATAGAGTTTCTATAGTTTTCTTCTCTCTTACTATCACATCCACCGATATGTTTGCCTTTGATGAAAACATTAGGAACAGTGCTCTGCCCAGTCCACTCAGATAAAGCTGATTGGATCTCACCCCCATCACCTGTTAGCATGATCCACAATCAAGGTTCAATGAGGCGTATCATTATAAAGGTATTGACAGAGATTTTGGGTTACTTACTCATCTCATCGAGCTCAAGCACTTTAAAAGTTGCACCTAGCTGTGTCAACAGCTGTTTCACCCTCTGGCAATAACCACAGTAAGTCTTGCTGCAAAACATCAAAACCCAGATGGAAAAGACTCAAGCTTTTGATCAACCAAAGACCCTCAGAGATAGAGACTTACTACACAACCTATCAACAGATACCTAATCACAGATGAAAAGGTAAAAAGACTCAAGCTTTTGATTAACCAAAGACCTTGGAGATAGAGACATAATACACAACCTATCAGCAGATCATAACAGACACGTAATCACAGATGAAAGGGTAAAAAGACAGGAGACCTGAAGACAACGACAGGGTACTCGGAGACGATCTCTTTGGCTTTGTTCATCACCACCTCCATCTCTTCTTTGCTCAATCTGTTTCCACTGAACATAGAACCCATCTCTTCTCTCTCCTAAACAGTATACATGTATCTCTTTTTGAAGGAAACGAACAGAGGAACCGTTACAGATGTCTTCCGCTCGAGTTTCGTGCTGGCCAAATGAAAAAAACAAGGATTTGGATCAAGTTCCAAGTACTTACTTCTCTAAATGTCTTAACCGGATCCGTGCTTTAGAGAATCAAACCGGATCGGGTTCTTAAATAAACCGGATCCGTGCATAAAAGAAGAGGAGATGAAGAAAATGACTTGACCGGTGAAAAGTTGAAACAGAGGAGATGAGAGATTATTAGTTTAGCGTCGTCTCGCGAAACCTAAACAGGGCCAATCAGCATTTCTCATTCAGTGTGTTCGGAAAAGTCTTCATCTTTATTCTCCTCTGCTTTTGCATACCAAACATCAGTTTCTCCAGAGGATAAAGATTCTTCCCTTTTGCGAAATCTGAGGAGTTCTCTTGTGTATCAGCTTCATGGGTTTTGGCCTGTGTTGTTTGGCTGGTGTTTAAGTGGTGGTTCCAGCTTCAAAACTGTGTGTTGTGTGTCCTTTCACTAGCCATGGCTTCTAAACTTATGTCCTCCTCAGCGTCTGTATTGGTTCCAGGATCGTTTCAACCTCTGACTTCTTTTCAGGTGACATTTGTTCAACCAATCTCTCTGATACTAAGCCTTTAGATTCTTGTTTGTACACTTCGTTTAGATTATGTGGCTAGAGATATTGAACGAGTTTTGCTATACAAGATATAATATACATTTGGTCTTAGCTAGGAACACTCTAGTTAAGTTTGCAACTTAGGACAATGTAGTAGTCTCTGTGCTCTCTACATCATTCTTGCTGAGAATTATTTTAAAAAAAATTAGAACTTTCTGTGATTAAGATGACTAGTAGTAGGTTCTCATGAAGCAGCTTGTTGATGTGTTTCTCGGTTCTTGTTTATGGATGTTTTTTTGCTGACATTTCACCCTTTTTTTTCCAAACTCCAGTTTCGTCCATTGAGGCGGCATCAGCATGCTCATCTCCATTGTTACCATTCTCTCCACCGTAAAACTGATAAAAGTAACTTCCTTTCACTCTACCCTTATCTGTTTTTGCTTTCTTGTGTATGATCTTCTGATTGTTTCTTCATTCACTGTGAACAGTTGCTTCTCTTCACGTTTCCTTCAGAGAAGTCTCTCAAAAGAGAGCTTATTTGCCTCTTGCTACTTCAGAAGACGATCCAGAAACACTAAGTCAACCCGAAGATACACCTCGTGATGATAGTTCATCTATCCAACACAACGGAAACGGTGGTAAACCAGGTTTCATTTCGTTTTACAACCCTCGGAACAAGGCAGAGGATCTCCTTATCCCTCCTGAAGAAGCACAAAGCACATGGGGACGCCTTCTCTGGCTCATTGGTCCTACTGTCTTAGTCTCCTCTTTCACTCTACCTCCCATTTACTTGAGAAGAATCGTCTCGGCAGTTTTTGAAGACTCTTTACTCACAGGTTACCTCTCTTTCCATCCCTCTCCCTTTACTTCTCAACTTGACACAACTTTCTATTTGCAGACTTCCTCATATTGTTCTTCACTGAGGCTCTCTTCTACTGTGGAGTCGCCGCTTTTCTCCTGATAACACACCGTTCGAAAACGTCATCCACCAGAACCAATCCTTCCCAATTAGGACAAACAATCTCCTCCGTAGCAACGTTAGTGCTTAGTCTTATGATCCCAATGGTGACAATGGGATTTGTATGGCCATGGACCGGTCCTGCAGCTTCAGCTACTCTTGCACCCTACCTCGTAGGCATTGTCGTTCAGTTTGCTTTCGAACAGTACGCTAGATACAGGAAGTCTCCATCATCTCTCACCATCCCCATCATCTTTCAGGTACGCAGCAATGCAATCTTCTTGCCATAACAAATTTTTCACTTTTGTAACGTTTTTTTGAAAGGATATGTGTTTGGTTCTTTAGGTGTATAGACTTCATCAGCTGAATAGAGCGGCGCAGTTAGTGACAGCGTTGTTGTTCACGGTGAAAGGAGCAGAGGCAACGGTTAATAATCTTGAAATCAAGAAATCACTGGGTATGCTTTTGAGTGTGATACAGGTTTTGGGTATGATTTCAATATGGTCCATCTCAAGCTTCCTCATGTGGTTATCACCACCACCACCTTCCCAAAACCAGTCTTGAAGAATAATTGTTATGTTTTCAGTTTCTAAAGTGTATAATAACTTCACCTTTTGATAGGTTTATTTACATTTGAAAGATAAATGGTTATGGTTCTAGAGGTGTAAAGAGTGAAATTTGTTTTTGAAAAACATGTTTTTCTATTTATAGTAATTCCACTCTCCTTGTCCGAAGGAAAATCCATAGTGTTATGTTCAAATTGCTTTTGTATCAGGTTTTGGTCGGATGAACTTGTTAGCAAGTCTTCTCCCATGCGGTTCATTGACTCCCTTTGGATCCAATCAAGTGTAGTCTGAGCTTATAGTTAATCTTTATTCCTCAAGTAACAATATCAAGTCTCAAAAGTAAACGACTAACAGCAGACTCCTTGTCTGAAAAAAAAAGTCCATATTATGTCTACTCCAATAGCTTTATTATCAAGGTTTGGCTGCATCATCTTAATCAGACCAGTTTAGCCCAAGGTTCATCATAAGTCCTTATTCCTCAAGTAATCATATCAAGTCGAAAGTACCTCTAATCTCCTTGTCTACAAAAAATCTAGTGTTATTTTCACTCCTTTATTATTATTTTTATTGATACAGAAAAGAATAGTAATGGAGAGTCAGAAATCTCGTGTGGAAAATCGACGCTCATCGAGCCAATAAGGCTGCTTGCTTTCGATATAGTTTTGAGTTCATCATTCTCATAAGAATAAGCCAAAGCAAAAGCTCAGATAAATATTTAAACAAGCTTAAACTCGATTGCTTTATTATCAATGTTTGGTTGCATGTACTTAATCAAACCAGTTTAGTCCCAAAAACCATCGTTAATCCTTATTCCTCAACTAATTATCACAAGTCTCAGAACACATAAAACTACAAAACTAGATGGGTAAATCTCTGTTCAGGAGTAAAAATTTTTACCAAACATTTTTTTTTAAAGAGTAAATAATTAACTGTCCTAAAGGTAGGATTTCCATAAAGCCAATAAGGTATCAACATAGAGAAAATATACTACAAATCGTTTAGATACATATCGAGAGTAAAATTGTATGCCATAAGGTAAAAAATCGATTTCAATATTACTGAAAATAAATATTGAAACTGCGATCTTTTACACACCGAAGGGTCAACACATGAAGAAAGGCATTAAAAAGTTGATTTGTGCAAAAGATGGCCGCTCTGCCTACGAAAACGACATGACATGCGGATGGAAGATTTTTGCACATCACAATATCCAAAATAATTTCAAGTAACATGTTACATAAAATATGAAAAAGTTGTAGATGATATCTATCTCTTACTATCTTCAATGAAGAATACATGAAAACTATTTAACCAACCTACTATTTGAATGGAACCTTAAGAAGTATTATGTATCGACCAAAATAAACATCTAATGTTGGATAGAAGATTTTAAAAACATCACAATATCCAGATCTGTTTTCCAACAAGACCGACCGAACACACGGTCTAGACAAGCAACAAACATGGATATGTTGAAAGAATATCTAAAGAACAAAACGAAAGAGAGAATATGCAGAGGAGGAGATGCAAAGGAGGCTACTGAAAGTTAGGTGAGGATATGCAAGAGGAGATTTGGTTTATATATAAGGATTCAAAATTAGGTCAATGGAGGAAGACAGCAGACTAGGCGGTGGAAATATAAATGGAAATAAATCTCATAAGAAATAATAGAAAAATAAAATTTATTTTTTGGTCAGCGGGCAGATGGATATATTCAATGAAACTTGGATGGGTGGGCAGCTGCCCGGTGAATTAAACAGTTGAGCAACTTGTCTGAACAAGGCCGCCTCGAGACCCACACTATGTTCTCGGTTCAACTTGGTTAGCTAATCTAATTGTCTTTAAAGGTTTAGGCCAAGTTGACACAAGGGTCCATTACAAAGGCCCAATAAAACAAAAAAGCAAGTTTCCCTGAAACGATGTCGTTTAGACGGTGTTGGTATTAAAAAAAAAAAAAATCCATTAACCACCGCTTGCTTGTCTGCAATCTCCTCTCGCTATCTCTTCCTAATCCATCATCTTCTCTATCTATCCGCTTCCTCCTTCCTTCCCTTCTCTGTTAAAAAGTTTCAATCTTTCGATTCAAAGCTTCGAACTTTGGGTTCTCTTCCCCCACACCTTTCTTCTTCATCTTCTGTGTATTTCTCACGGGCGTACGAACAAACCCAGAAGACAAACAAGCTCATGATTGAGGTCAGTTCTTATCCTGTCTTCAATTTATAATTATAATTTGAAACCCCGTTGTGGGCACTTCCTACTTGTGTGTTATATTCGATTTGTTGGAGAATTGGTTGCTAGAGAAGACTTGTGGTAGCTAGGAGGATGTAAAAGTTTATGCCTTTGTGTGAGTAACTAAACTTGGTTTGTGTGTTAATGATGAACAGAGTATGACCTTTTTGTAAATGATTCACTGCTCAGCTGGAGACAATGGTGTTGCTAACCCATCAATTGCAGGTATTGGATAATCTTACAAGTCCTATCTTTTCTTTGCATCTGTGTTATTGGTTACAAAACAAATGATTGTCTGTCTACATATTGTCACTTTTCATGTTGTACCTTCCTTAATATCACTCTTGTAATCTAATGTAGGGTTCACATGTCTTACTTCCTTGGAGTTCACCAACATGGACCAAAGGCTTGGTTATTAAGAGACCTGTTACGACAATACGTCTTGCTGGGAGGAAAGAAAAGAGTTTACGATTGAAGCAAAGTTGTTGTTTTAGGTTAGAATCCCACTTCACAAGTGCCTCTGCTTCTTTCCCTTATTATTTGAGCATTTACACAAAATGGTACAACTTAGTATGAATCCTGAATTGAATTGTGGCTCTTTACAGAGCTGAGACCCAATTGTTAGATACTGAGAAATGGTTTACTGCTTGAGATCTGATGAACTCTTTCTTCAATAGGCCTCTTTGATCATTAGGAAACTATATTTCTCTTTGCAGTAAATTGTTGGAATCATGAACTGTTTTTGCAGTTTAGGGTCTCCTTGCAGTAGTGGACTGAAAGCAAAATCTTTCAAGGTTACATCATTCAAAGGCGGAATCCAAAACCGTGAATCAGGAGGAAGTGAGGGTGGGAAGAAAGTTACTAACAACTCGGTAAAACTATCTTACCGTTCAGATGATGACGAAAACAACGTGAACAGCTCTCCAAAGGCACAGAACACATCGCTTTCATATACCTCGGAAGCAGATGACTCAGTCACAGGACAACCTGCTATCCAGAAGCTATTCAAGAAATGGTTAACACTGCTGCGCACACAATCACCTACTCAAGCGGCTGACGAGGCTTTGGGAGGAGAAGAAGAGTCTCCACAGACGACAAAGGCGGAAACTGAGACAGAGATCAAGAAAACAGAAAGCCTCCAGAGTACAAAGAGTACACTCTGGACCTTGTTCTGGAGTCTAGACGCATCTATCAAGATTCCTTTGCTGTTATTGTAAGTATTGAGCATCATCAGTGCATCGTTTTCTTTTGTTTGATGAGGCTGATCTAGAAGTTATGACCATTGTGCAGTGTTCCAGCTTTCTTAGCTGTTAACGCAATCTATGGAGCTGAAGTTACAAAGGAGCTGTCCCCTCTGTGGATAGCTGGTCCCTTGATCGTCGCCCTTTATGTCAAAATGTTCCAAGGACTATGCGCCCTTTACGCCTTCTGCTTCAAACAAACCGCCAAAGTGATAAGAAACCTACCATCTTATTACATCATGGCGTACCATTACATCGCCCAGGGCAAGCTCAGGGACGACGTGAGAGGTCTGGTGACTCGTCCAATGGTGGCGGTTAAGAACGCTGACTACAAAGAGCTCACAGGCGCCAAACTGAAACAGCTTCGAGAGTGGCTCGTTGAGAAGTACTTGGATTTTGTTGAATCTATTTGGCCTTATTACTGCAGAACTATCAGATTCCTGAAGAGGGCTAACTTGATTTGAAGCTCTTCAACTCAAATTCTGAGTTCTCAGGGATGCTCTGTGATCTGTACTTTTCATGTTGTCTTTGGTTTTACCCTTTTTGATTCTTAAAATCTTAGAAAGGCTTTCCATGTCTTTGCTGTTGTTGTCTCCATGTATACTGCTACCTTTTTTGAGGTTCTACACTGAGTTCTTTTGCTATTAATGTTCCCTTTAATCCATAGTTTCAATATTCATACACACATATAGACATGTTTAGAGATACAACAACAGAAGACGCTAGTGTTTTAAATATCTCCTATGTCTTTAGCTTCTGGATTTTGATGGTAATGTTTCTCAATGAGTAGCCTTTGTCACTGTACTTTATCGCTTCTGAAATTTGATGGTATTGTTTCCTCGGTGAAGTACTCCTTTCTCACAGTCTCTACCGAACAAAACTTGACCTTCACAATCAAACAACAACCAGTTAGAGCACTGAATGATATCATGCCCGACTTTACCGGTTTAGTGTCAGTTGGTATGGAGCTTACCAGAGAGGCATATGACTTCACAACCGGTTTGGTGAATTGCCAAATAGGCTGGAAAATGAATGGAGCATCTACAAAAAGGACTTCATCCAAACGGCTTGGATAGTAATAGTAAAACACATCAAACTGCAAAACAGAAAAGACGAACAATAAGATCAAAGACAAATAGAGATACCAAAACATTGAACCTGTAAGAAGATATATACCAGGAAAGTCAAGAACTTGAGATCTGCGTTTTGAGAACCGAACCCACGGAGATCAAAGATCCCAAGTATCTTGTGTTGTCCTGCTGGTAGTTTACTCAAAGCCTTTTCAAGTAAGAACACGCAAAGCTTTTCATCTTCTATTGGATCAAGCAGCTGCATAGAAAAAACATGATTAATAAATAAAAAAATCCTCAAAACATCATTGAGGAAAACTTGAGATATAGTATTGTCTAACTTGCCCCTGGGATGTGTTTTGCAGGAGCTACAATAACTACAGGTCGACCTTTAACATCTAGAAACCCATGTACATATGCTTTTCCTGTCTCAGCAGCTGCTTTGACTGAATCTTCAGATAGTTCGTTTACCTTGAACTCATGACGCCATTTCTGTAAGCTTCAGTTAAGGATTCACATTACCAGCAAAACACAAGCAATGGCTTCAAGATTATTGAATGATTGAAGAAAGAATAACACAAAGGAAGAGGATACGATAGCTTTAGTTAGCTTTCCAATGGCTTCATCAACAGAGAATCTCCTGTCTTTCAAAAACCAAAGGATCATTTCCTCATCATCTCGTCCGTTTTTGCCAATTGGGAGAGTAGTACAGTCTTTTGCAAGGCGTTCTTTAACTTCCAAAACTAGCTGCACCACAAAGTTGCAAACTTTTTCATTACATAAACAAATCTCTCCTCATAAAAGTCCATTTAACATTCTCTCTTCCATCAAATTGCTTGTCAAGTAATCTTGAAATGAAGCTAACAGTGAGCAAGAAAGAGACTAAAGAGAAGTAGTTGCTGAGTTTTTCCAAAGTTTCAATCTTTACTGAATATTTGTAACTCAAGAACCCAAATCTCAGACAAAACAAGCAAAAGTTTTGTTCTTTATTCTTCTTCAGACAGAGCTTCTAATGCCAAGAACAGAGACAAGACCACAAAAGCATAAAGGCAACGAACAAGAAACCTATTGCGTAACAAAAGAAGGTAACGTCTTCGTAAACATTCATACAGTTTCCATGATTCTCTCTCTCTCTCCTTCACTAACCTTGTTCGCATTGGGAGAATCTGACACGCAACTTCTGACGGAGAATCTGCAGCTCCGAGATCGATCACTGTAAAAGCTCTTCGGGTTTTTGAAACTGATTGAAGCAGCAAAGAGGGTTGAGCTCAAACGGATCGACATTGAGGGAAACGAGCAAATAAAAATCGAAACTTTACTCTTGTTGGTGTTAGATTCTCAGAGGAGAGATTAGAAGGAGCTATGGGTGGTGAATTGTCAATTAGGAATCTGGAATCATCTGGTTTATAGATACAGCTGCAGAGGAGAGCCATATGGTTCTGCTTCTGCCTTTTTATAGACACACAATTTTGCTTCTTTATACACATGGTTACGGGTCTTTGTCTGGATTTGGAGCCGGTTTAGAGTGATTTGGAGCCGGTTTGGAGTGATATGGATCCGGTTTAGAGTGGTTTAAAACCGGTTTAGTGGTTTATAATTGGTATTAGAGTGGCTTGAAACCGGTTTATAGTTTGTTTGTATCCGATTAAGTGGTTTGGAACCGTTATAGAGTGGTATGTATCCGATTGAGTGGTTTGGAACCGGTTAGAGTGGTTTATATATTGTTTAGAGTGATTTGGAACCGGTTTAGAGTCTCGAATCCACGTTCGGATCCGGTTCAGTGTCTGGTTTGATTAGACCGAACGCTAGAGTGTACCGTATTACTTTTATATTTCACTCGAGTAATAGTTAGCCAAAGGAGAACTAAGTGATTTTCATTCATATGTGAACTCCACTGCAAATTACAAATTGCTTCAGCTTGCTTTAAATGGTGCATCTCTAGGCATCAGCCACCTACTGTGTATCCTGAACTTGACATGGTTTCTATGGTGATATAAATAATGCCGGATGAAGACTATATAAATGGATGGATGGATGGAGGGAGGGAGGGAGGAAATGAGAGGCTAGCGATAATTTCTGAAGTTGTCATGATGGACTGTTTCCTTTCATGTTCTTAACATAAATCTAGAATGAGATGAATAATAAGAATAGTAAAACTTAAACTATATTCATGCATGTGAAAAATAGGATGAACAAAATAGTCAAATACTATAACATTAAGTAGGCCCTACATTAAGTATGGTTTCATGGTATTTGAGTGATAAATCTTTTGAAAAAGTGCATGATATAGAATAATCCTATTCATTTCTCTAGTTTCAGTTTCATTTTGATGTTTTTTACTTTATACCTAACAGAATTATATAAAATTATATCAAAAGAACTGGTTATTTAACAATTCTATTATGTTTTGTTATTTACATCTTGCAATAAAATTTTATGTTCATGTTAAATGTAAAATATATAAGAACTTTAAATTATTACTAAAATATAAAATAAAGAAGTGAATTTATATATGTAATCCTGATCATCTGACCCTTTTATGTTACTTGATCCTCTAGCACATTATTTCATAAAATTTCTGTTTTGAAACAGTTACAAACAAAATATATGTAAAACAGTTTTGTATTTAATTAACAATCAAAGATAAATAAAATATTCTTGGAATATTCTTTTAAACTGAAACATTTTTTTAAGGTTGGATATATTATACTATTACAAACTCTGAGAAATATTACAGACGATTCCATAGTCGACAATTCTACCTACTTTATAAGGATTCACGCATGACTGCGTCACCTGAGCCGCCCTATCGGATCTATGTTTGACGGTACTCTTTGCGCCATGCTGCAGATCTCTTGTATGTCATTTTTCCTTTAATTCATATAATTCTGTTTTCTCTGGAAATTGAAACCCAGACCTCCGGATATAGAATCATTAATGAACCCTTGGTCAAACCACTGGACTAATGGGATTTCACAACTGAAACATTTTAAAGAAGAAAAAAACGAAATCACAAAAAAAAAAAAAAACTGAATGAGTTATTTGGTCACAATTACAGTACTATATAATTTGGTCAAAAATGAATAGACTAAAATAGAGAATATACCTGGTTTTCCGTAAAAAGAAAAGAATATACCGATTTCATAATATTCTAGGACAAAAACTGCCTTTTGTTATAGGTAAATTAGGACACAAATTTTCTAGGGTCCAAAGTCAAATTTCAACACTTGACGTATTAATGATTGCTTGGCATATAAAAGGCTAGTGCTCTTACATGTGGTTCAACATAAACAAGACAAAGAGGTGGTCGTTTTATCTTTATATATAGAGAGAGCTTCCATTATATATACATAACACACACAAAAATATCAAGTTAAGAAAAATGGAGAAAAAATTGAGTGTGGCGATGATGGTGTTCGTTTTGGTGGTGATGGCTGCCATTGGAGGAGAAGCAATAAATCATTTGTGTACATTTAAATGTGAGATTACCTGCCGCGATCCGGAGTTCAAAAGCGAGTGCTTCAGAGCATGTATGGCTGACTGCGACCATGATAAACCTACAAGTACCTTTCACTCAACTAAAGCATACTCGTAAAGATCTCTCTCTATCTCTGTATATATGCATGTATGTATACTTGTGTGTGTATTTGTATGTCATAGCAGTGAAAGTTGACATTGTTTCTATGGCGATCAAAAATGCAGGATGAAGACTGGGGAGATGGAAGAAATGAGAGAGTAAAGTAGTTTCAGAATTTCTCATGATGTTCCTTTTCTTTTCTGTCTACATGTAAACGAAAATCTGCAATAATAAAAAGATTAAATAATAGTAAAAGATTTAACAAGGTATTTGGGATAACATACACAATTCATCTATTGATATTCAAAAACTAATTATTTGTTGGAAATAGTGCATGGTCATCTGAATCATTGAATTTAACTTGATTCGGTGGTTAAGTATGAAATTATCAAAGGTTACACATGAAATGATCATATATTTGTTTCCGATTTAATATACAGTCACTTTTCTTTATTCTATATACATTTTTTGTATGTTGAAAGTTGATAAATCTCTATCCATCTTTTATTTTTGGATCACTGGTTTACTATATTCTAGATATATTCTGTAATTCGTGTTTGAGCTACTTCATAAACGGTTTAGCATGTAGAAGTGATAGTAGCGACTAGATGAAAGCATGCTATATTCTAGATATATTTTGTAAGTCGTGTTTGGACTAGTTCATAAATGGTTTTACGTGTAGATGGGATTAGAATAACTAGATGAAAGCAACATGATAAAAATATATGATCATTTCGCATCCAATACTGTATATAACTTTAGAAGAACGTAATTAACAAAGTACAATTTTCATTTATTCATCAGAGAAAGGGTTTAGTCTTCCATGAAAAGAAAAAATGGAATACGGGAATTTCATTAAGGTTTGATCGAAATTCAGCAAATTTTATACATAGTTGGAATCAAATTGATGAGAACCAAGTAGTTAACCGAAGTAAACCAACGTATAATGATAAGCAACCACGTACAATAATATTGCTTAACGGAACCGATACAATCTCAAGATCTCAATCAAGACCTTGAGCCCTCAAATCCAGAGAACAACCTCTCTGAACTTGCCTTCAAATGCATAGACACTCCTCTGATTTGCCTAAAAAATTCTCTATGATCTTTCGATAATCCTCAACAACTCTCATCGATCCTTATTTATACTCTCCAGTTTCAGTAACAGCAAAGCCTCTGACTGAATCAGCAACTTCGCTAACTTGCCAACACAGCAACCATCAGCCACGTCAGCTATAGTATTCGGTATCTATCATATAACTAGATGAACTTCTATAGCAACCGGTTAGTGCACTTTGTACTCTGGTACAAACATCACTTCGCTCAAACAAAAATGTGCCTCATAGATTGTGTGAACAAGCTATGCAAGCATCATCCACTAAATACTCGCAGTTAATATCTCTCTATAGAATACTTGTGTGTCAGTATACACGTATGTGTGAGTGTCAGCGCCGGTCTAAGAGTGGTGAAGGCTCCACACAAAATTTGGATTTTAGCTGTGTAATTTTTAATAAAAAACCAATAAAAAAATTTAGCCTAAAAATTTGAAAAAAGGCGTGGACCCTAAACGGTTGGTTCTAATATTTCTGCTGCGGGCCGGGCCTCGTGAGTGTGTCTGTAAAGTGAAATTTACATGGTTTCTGTGGTGACGATGCAGGATGAAGACTAGATAGATAGATGAAACCAGAGGATAGAGATAGTTTCTAAATTGGTCATGATAGAATATTCATTTTCTTTCACTGGTAGATGTAAAAAAAAGTATAATAAGATCAAGTGAAATTGCATTTCATATACACAATTTTTCCCATAATTAACTCAATACCCTAAATCTCATACCATGGTATCTTTGTTCATAGACACACAACTTGTTACATCATGTGTATTTACCTAATTTTCAACTTCTTTGTAGTTTTTTAGCTAATTGACTATCCATAATAATAAAAAGAGTTTCACATATTCATGCGACAAATCAGATGAAAAATGAAGTATTATAAATAATGGGAAACTCTGAAAAAATACTCTAGTAAGAGATTTTATTTTGAAAACTACACTGTCTTTTTTATTCTTTTGAAAACTACATTTATTTATAAACTAAAAGACTAAATTACCCTTGACCAATAAAGACTATATATTACATAACTAACAAATTACGTTTATTACATTCACTCGTGAATGTATGATAGATCAAAATATTTCGTGATCGTAGTGTAAAAATATAAGATGTAAGACTGGTTTGAGTATTTAGATGCGTCTCATATATAAGTTAGAGACCTATTAGGCTATTACAAATAAGAATAAACGAATCAAACTGTAGCATCTTAATAAAGAGAGTCTATGCCTAAAATGACAGAGAAGCGGATATCATAAGCTAAGCTTCCTACCGACAAGGTAAACATCAACATAGTTAAGTCTCTCTTTTCTACTATGTGGAGACGTAGTACGTGAAGTGCTTGTTATCGGTGTTAGCAGCACTTATTGGGGAATAATGTGTATTCACATGCTCAGAAACAAATGAAATCCAACCCTATATGGTATCTCACATGTCTCCAACGTTAGGATTGACAGGTTTATAAATCTTTCTTAAGTAAACATATATATCCCATGATGTTGGACAAAAAGATAACATTCAACCGCAAGAAAATTAACATTCTCAAAAGTTTATAACAGTCGGACGTCAATTTACGCGAGGTTTCAGTATCCTTAGAATCAGATGGATTCTTATCTCGTCATTCTCTTTTACATCTTTTTTTTTCTCAAACAAAGAATACTACGTAGAGGTCCTGTTCTGCATCTTCTTTGTCGCCACCTCGATTTATGACATGAATTCCTTCATAACTACGCAATCTGAAAAATGTACAATACAATCTTACATGGTTTCGTATGAATTAAACACCTAATCAAAACAATTTTCAGTACCACAACATACAATTTGATTAGGAATTAAAATGTGACCTTGACCTACGTACATACATAATTAAAATAATAAAAATGTAATTTTAATTTAAATCAGGGCAAAAATAGCTTATCATATATAAAATACTCTCTATGTTCCTAAATATAAAATGTTTAGGAAAAAACACATATATTAAGAGAGAAAAAAAATTTCTAGAAAATATTATTAAAACTATAAAATAATTGTATTCAACCAATTACAAAATAGATTATTAAATATATATGATTAGTTATACAGTTTTTAATAAAGTAAAAGTTACCTAGAAAGTTGAAAACATCTTATATATTGGAACATTAATTTTTTTTGGAACATCCTACATTTAGTGAACCTTTATGAAATCCTACATCAAATAACATGTGTTTTTGGTGAACCTTTATAGAGGGAGTAGTGTAGTTTTCAAAACATCAAATAAACAGTGCATTTTTAAAATTTGAAATCCTAAATAAGGTTTTTGCCTAATTAACATGTGTTTTTGGTGAACCTTTATATTTTCCTAATTATAATTATAACTTGTTCATTGTTTCAAGTATAATTACAACATGGTATTTGAGAAAACTGATATGAATCTATTGATATGCAAAAACAAATGATTTACTGTATTGGTGATTTTTAGAAAAAATGGATGATTTAGAGTAAATCTATTCATTTTTCTATTTTTAGTTTCATTTTGATGTCTTTACTTTATACCTAAACAAAACTATATATTTTAAGATTACACATAAAAATTAAATTAAAAGAACTACTTAGTTAGCAAAATAAACTTTTATTTTGAATGTTTGCTATTTTACATTATTTAATAAAAGTTCATGTAAACGGTTCGGTTACATAAAAAATTATTGAATTATTATTAAAATGTTTTTAGAGTTGTAAAATTGTATATGTAAAATTTTGAAGATAATTATAAATTAAATTTGAATGATATATACTGAGGATCAATACTATTAAAACAGAAGAATTTTTTATGTACTTACGAATAGTCTAGGTTGAACCATTACATTTATTTAAATTTCTATTATTTCTCCTACAACTAATTACTTATTGTTAAATATATATCATATCTAACTACCTATTTTAATATTTTCAAAATAAGATATCTAAAAGATATTCTTAAGTATCTTTTCTAAGATTTTATTTTAATAATATTTTTAATACCTTTTTATTTAAAATGTAAATATACATTTCTTCTTAATATTTACTTTACATAATAAAATTCATAATTAATATTAAATATAATTAGCAAAATAATATTAATTCATTTTTTATTTATATAACAAGTAATAACACTCCTAAAATATTTATATATACCTAATTTATATTCATAATTAAATTACTACAACATTTTATAAATATAAAGTAATTAAATCAATTTATTAACTATTTGATAAATTATAAAATTAAATAATAACATATATTCATGAATTTTATAACATATTTTAAAACAAAACATTAAAATAAGATATATAAACTAATAAATAATTTCATATTTTAATATAAATTTTTAAATTATAATATTAAAAATAATTCAATATTTTTATCAAGTATGACACGGGTTGAATGGCATATATTTAACATAAAAATTTAAAATAAATTTGTACCATAATTTAAGCTTTATAGTGTAAATAAATTTAATATGGGATGGGTTATGTAAATGAATTATCTTATCTTCATAAAACTATATTCATGTAAATTTTAATATAACTATCTATTCTTTTTAAAAAATAGGCTCGATAATTGATATCTTGCATGTTTACATGTTTTTAGCCTTCATATCTTGTACATTTTGATCATATAGATTAGGAATTAAGCATCTTTAGAGTCTATGTTGCATGCATTGTCCTTATTAGATGTTGGAGAGTGCTATGGAGTGATTGGAGATGTTTGGGAGCATTGTGATTCAAAAAAGAAGTAGAAAAGGATCATTGGGCGAGTAGAGGAGCTGGAGCGACCTACTGGAGCGAGGTCATGCACCCGCTCTGGATGAGTGAAGTGTAGAGCGACCCACGGGAGCGAGGTATGACACTCGCTCTGTACTAGAGCGACCTCTTGCACCGGGGTAGTGCACCCGCTCCGAGCTCAACATGTCGTCGACAACTTTCCAGATGTGGAGCGACCTGGTGCAGCGAGGTCATGACCCCGCGCGGAATTTGAAGAAGTGGAGGTGATCTTTGGAGCGACCTACGGGAGCGAGGTCACGCACCCGCTCCGAGCATTCTTTATCTTAGTCGAATTTTAATGTTTTAAAAGGGCTTTTTAGACTTTTTAATGGAAACCATTAGGTTTTCCAAAGACATATAAATACTCTTGTAATCCTAAAGTTAGGATCTTATCTTATTTTCTATCTAATCACAAAGAACTTTGAGTGTGATTTCTTAGATTATATTGATCACTAATCATGATTAACACCAAATCATCATTGATTCTTGGGTCTATCATGACAATTAGTGAGTAGTCATCTTTGGATTCATGGGTTAGGGAGATTAAGGGTGATTAAGCTAAATCTAAGGTGTTTAGGTATAGATCAATCTTGTTCCTTGCTAGTAGAGTGCTTTTAATGCAATTTTAGAGTTGACCTCTCTAAAGTTGAGCTCTAGGCATTTCATACCCGGAAGGTGTTTGATGAAATGCCTGAACCAACTCTCCTAAGCTTTTAACATTCTTTACCAAAGGGATTTGTTGTTAAAGGTGTTAAGATGGCTAGTAGACTTGAGATTAATGATTACTTAGATAACATTCAACCAAAGGAATTTGATGCTTGAGTTATCTAGGTAAATGAGCATTCATCTAGGGATAGAGTTTGCTTAGGATTGTGTCTAGGTCTAAGGTAGATATAAATTGGTTGAAAGTTGACACCTTTAGGTTGAATCTTGATCACCCAAGATCAATTCCCATAACCCATGAGTTCTCCCATCTTATAAGAAAGAAAGCTTTGTCCTTTATTGCATTTTAGGTAGAAATCTAGTTTAAAATCATCTCAAGAACTGGTAGCACTTAGATTAAGTAAGGTCTTGCATTCTCTTTGCATCATAATCACTTAGAACTGGTTTGACATCCTTTATACTACAACATTTGATTAGGAGCCTTGAAACTCTTATCATCAAATTGGCGCCGTTGCCGGGGATCGAACCCGGGTCACCCGCGTGACAGGCGGGAATACTTACCACTATACTACAACGACAAGTACATGCAACTTGCCTCTCATCTCAAGGCTTTGGAGAGTCAAGTTGCTTCTATGCCTTCATCCTCCAAGCAGCCAATGGGATCTCTACCAGGAAAACCAGAAAAGAACCTTAAGGAGTCTTGCAATGTTGTCTTCTCTACTACTTTTCCAGAGATTGAGCTGAGTGATCATGAGAAAGAAGAGGAGGATGAGATTGAACGGCTGGTATTTGGAACTGAGTTTGGGGAAGTTGAGAGATTTGTTGTAGCCACAGCTGAAGCACAGATCGTGATGGACGCTGCCATCAAGGTTGAAGCAACGAATCTGCAAAGAGCTGAGCACAAGGCTGAAAAACAAGTTGAGAAGAGAGCTGACAACAAGCTAAAAAAGGTTAAGCTAGAAGAAACAACTAAGGTTGAGCTTTCACCCTATGATCAACTCCCTTTCCCCCAAAGAGTTCTCACCAAAGCTCAAAGGAAGGTGCTCTCCAAGTTCAGGAAAGATCTTACTGATGTTGGCGTCAGGCTTCCAGAAATCTCGGGTATGCGTGAAGCTCATGTCCAGATGATGCTCATCAACGACATTCTAGACCACCAAGCTGAAGTGGCTGAGCTTTTGGACATCTCCATTATGAAGATTGATCCACCAATCCCTCCAAAGTTTCTCCCTAAAATTGAGTCTCAAGGGATGTTCACCTTGCCTTGCAACCTTGGTAAGTTCACTTTTGATGATGCTCTTGTTGATTCTGGTGCAAGTGTAAATGTGATCTCAATGGAGATGATGAAGAGCCTAGGGATTGAGAGCATGGAGCCAAACACATCTTCCCTACAGTTTGGGGATTCCTCTTCTACAACTCCTATTGGTCTCATCAAGGACTTCCCTTTGAAGATTGGAGCATGCACCATTCCTATAGACCTCACTGTTCTGAAGATGGCAACTGAGAAGAGAGTCCCATTGATCCTTGGCACTCCATTCCTTACAACAGTAGGAGCTTGCATAGACTTTGCCAACAAAAAGGTCACACTCCTAAATGTGAACAAAGTTGTCTCCTATCCACTACAATCCCCAAAGATGAATGCTGAGTATTGTGGAACAATTACTTGTGGAGCATCTTCCATTGAGAAGACCAAGGCTGAAGGGGTTGATATTAAGAAAGAAGGTCTTGCTGGAGAGTCTTCTAAAGAGTTGTGTGATGAGCACTTGGAAAGTGTTACAAAAGAGGAGGTGAGTAGAAATACAAAGGTTGCTCATGACAAGAAGAAGATTGTCAAAGAACCTCATCCTCCACCTCTTGATAAGACTCTTCACATTCTCACTCTCCACCCAATGAAGCTTAAGGATGGGGCCATTGAGTACAAAATCAAGTGCAAGGGGAGGTCTAAGCCATTCTCAAGTGCAAGGGCCATCATCACTCCTCAGCTCCAAAGTGATCCAATCAAGCTTCAAGAGCTTCTCTCTCAAGTTCTCACAATCACTCTTGAAGGTGGGAAAGATCCTCCTCTTCACTAGCCAATTGGAAGAAAAGTCAAGGTAGAGACTTAAAACAAGCTCACTTGGGAGAAAGTCCCATGGTATCCTTTGTATATATCTTTATATATCTTTTTCTTGCTTTAGTGTGTTTGAATAAGCTTAGGGACAAGTTTGGGGGAATTCTCAAAAATTCCCAAAGGTCATGTCAAAAATTCCAAGGTGACAACAAGTCCTCCCTCCTCATTTCCCTTCTCTTATGACAGCCAACTTCAAGTAAGTGCATTCCACCCTTGTAAATTTTTAGTTTTCATGTTTATCTCTTTCCCTTAGATCTCTTCTTTGAGCTTATTCTCACACAAGAGACTGTGTGAAGTAAGTTTGGGGGAGAGTCTACTATCTCACATTGTGTTTTGTTTTGACTACTTGTCATTAAGTCTCATGCATTGCATTGTAAATAATTATTTGCATAGAAAACCCACAAAAATTAAAAACATTTCGAAAATCACAAAAATAAGCATTTAGTTGCATCATTTGCATCTTTAGGATTGAGTCTAGAAGCATTTAGATTTCATTCATGCATTGGAGAAACCTTGTAAAGAACACATGTCTAGAACTCAATTTGACATCCTAGCTAAACATATCAAGTAGCTTAAGCATCTTTTGAAAAAAGCTTGGAAGCTTTGAGCCTTGAAAACTCTTCTTGAAACTTGTTTGCTTGCTTGATGTTGGCATTGTTCTTAAGATCAGCTCCAATCTAAACTTGGCTTGAACGAACTTAATCTCTCTTGCATATGGGCACTTGCATACTTAATCATGGATCTCATACACATTTGGGTTATCTTATTCCTTTATATACCAATCTTTGTTAACCCAAATGGCACTCCATACCCTACAACCCTAACCATTCTTTGAGACCAAACATTGAATTGCATGAGTGAGGCCTCTTTTGATAGCTTGTCATGTGCAAAATCTTGAGAGTATTGGAGGCGACATAGGTTTATTCTCATCTCTTGCTAGCATAATGAGCTAGCATTTAGGGACGGTGAGAGGGGTTTGTGTAACCTAAATTTCAATATCTTGGGTTTGAGGAGTGAGAAAGATGAGAGAGATGAATAAAAGAGTGTTAATAGAAAAGAAAACTCTAGGGACAAAAGAAAAAAAAAAAGAAAAAGGGAAAGTATGAAGCTTTAGATTATGTACGAAAGAACCTTCCCCCTTATAGAAAAAAAAGAAAAAGAATCAAAGAGAAAGTGTGGAAGGAAATGAGAAAGAGTTAGAGCTAAGTGCTGTAAAGAAAATGAATTAAAGTCCCTAGTTAGTTGAGTCAAAAGAAGAAGAGAGTTGTTCATTGGGTGAGTGATGAGAGTGTGTTTTATTTTGGTTTGAGATGATGATAAAAGGGTAGAACTGGTAATCACTTAGGAAAAGGGTAGCATGATGAGAATTAATCTATGTATGCATGAGTTGCTTCTAATCTTAGATAAATTTTGCATAATGATCAAGTTTCTTGTTCTTGAGTGATAACCACTTTGGAATAATAACATTTAAATCCTTCTTTTCATTCATATTAGAGCATTGCTTACCTAGCCAAATGATTGAGATCATGTGCCCATTTGTGAGAATTCACTTTGTGTGTGTGTGTGAATCAATGTGAGAGCTGGTTGAAGGAACTTGTCAGTTGATGAGTATTGCAACTTGAGTAAAGGCATAAGAGTATGGATAGGCCTAGAGAAGCTAGAGTATAATAAGGGAGTTGCTCATGCTATTTGCTATGTTTTCTTTGGGATGTCATATTGAAGGCTAGAAAGTGTTTCTTTTGGTTATAATCTCCCAATTTAAAATATCTCCTTCTTGTGTTTTGAAAAGTTTACTTGAGGACAAGTAAATGACAAGTTTGAGGGAATTGATATCTTGCATGTTTACATGTTTTTAGCCTTCATATCTTGTACATTTTGATCATATAGATTAGGAATTAAGCATCTTTAGAGTCTATGTTGCATGCATTGCCCTTATTAGATGTTGGAGAGTGCTATGGAGTGATTGGAGATGTTTGGGAGCATTGTGATTCAAAAAAGAAGTAGAAAAGGATCATTGGGCGAGTAGAGGAGCTGGAGCGACCTATTGGAGCGAGGTCATGCACCCGCTCTGGATGAGTGAAGTGTAGAGCGACCCACGGAAGCGAGGTATGACACTCGCTCTGTACTAGAGCGACCTCTTGCACCGGGGTAGTGCACCCGCTCCGAGCTCAACATGTCGTCGACAACTTTCCAGATGTGGAGCGACCTGGTGCAGCGAGGTCATGACCCCGCGCGCAATTTGAAGAAGTGGAGGTGATCTTTGGAGCGACCTACGGGAGCGAGGTCATGCACCCGCTCCGAGCATTCTTTATCTTAGTCGAATTTTAATGTTTTAAAAGGGCTTTTTAGACTTTTTAATGGAAACCATTAGGTTTTCCAAAGACATATAAATACTCTTGTAATCCTAAAGTTAGGATCTTATCTTATTTTCTATCTAATCACAAAGAACTTTGAGTGTGATTTCTTAGATTATATTGATCACTAATCATGATTAACACCAAATCATCATTGATTCTTGGGTCTATCATGACAATTAGTGAGTAGTCATCTTTGGATTCATGGGTTAGGGAGATTAAGGGTGATTAAGCTAAATCTAAGGTGTTTAGGTATAGATCAATCTTGTTCCTTGCTAGTAGAGTGCTTTTAATGCAATTTTAGAGTTGACCTCTCTAAAGTTGAGCTCTAGGCATTTCATACCCGGAAGGTGTTTGATGAAATGCCTGAACCAACTCTCCTAAGCTTTTAACATTCTTTACCAAAGGGATTTGTTGTTAAAGGTGTTAAGATGGCTAGTAGACTTGAGATTAATGATTACTTAGATAACATTCAACCAAAGGAATTTGATGCTTGAGTTATCTAGGTAAATGAGCATTCATCTAGGGATAGAGTTTGCTTAGGATTGTGTCTAGGTCTAAGGTAGATATAAATTGGTTGAAAGTTGACACCTTTAGGTTGAATCTTGATCACCCAAGATCAATTCCCATAACCCATGAGTTCTCCCATCTTATAAGAAAGAAAGCTTTGTCCTTTATTGCATTTTAGGTAGAAATCTAGTTTAAAATCATCTCAAGAACTGGTAGCACTTAGATTAAGTAAGGTCTTGCATTCTCTTTGCATCATAATCACTTAGAACTGGTTTGACATCCTTTATACTACAACATTTGATTAGGAGCCTTGAAACTCTTATCATCAATAATTATCTTCTCAGTGACCACCTCTTCGATGCACTTCTTCGGGTTTGGCTAATAACATTTCGGGTTCGGATATATTTTTTCTTCTTAGGTACAAATCAGATTTTTTTGTTTGGGTTCGATTCAGACTTCGGGTTACAGATGTTATGAAAAAAATACTATTATATAAAGTTTTCACCGAATTATTATTTCGTGCTTTGAAAGCGCGGGTCAAAATATAATATTCTCTTAAAACTGAAACATTTTAAAGAAGTAAAAGACAGAATCACTCATCAATAAATGAGTTATTTCAATAACCATAATTTGGTCAAAAATGAAAAGAATAAAGTACAGAATATGCCTGGTTGTTAAAAAAGAAGAATCTACCCGTTTCAAAATATGCTTGGATAGAAGCTCCCTTTTTTACATGCAATTTATGCCATTTCCAAATGCATTTTCTAGAGTTCTTAGTCAATTTTAAACACCACATATTAATGATATATCTTGGCAAAAATAGTTTACAAAAAAATAAGATATCATAGTAATTAGATGTATGTTAACTGAAACAAGACAAAGAGAGATGGTCTTTACCCCCTTCTCTTATATATATAGAGAGAACATCCCTTAAATTTATACATGCGAAAAATCAAATTAAGAAGACAAATGGAAAACAAATGGAGTGTGGCGATGATGGTGAGAATTATAAATATTAGTAAACATCGCGGGAATTTTGAGCCTACAAAATTATAGATGTTGTTCTATATTAAAGACTGTTCATTATGTATCTAAAAACAACTCTATCAAAAGAAGGACACCAAGTAAAAAAATATATCATAAAATAGAAAATAAATAAATTTTGTAAATAGTTTACAAAACAAATAAAAGAAATAGAAACTAACAGCCTATAGTAGGAAAAAGCATAAACAAGGTCTTTTAATGAACAAATATGGCTTTATCGATCTGCAAAACAAGTGTTGTGTGTGGCAACTTGTTGAATGGATTCTTTATTTGTGTTTGAGTGGGTTACATGCGTATTTGTATTTCAATTGAACAACATTTCAAAAAGAAAAAACGAGAGGAAAAGTTAATTTGTTACTTTGTTAATTCTAAGGTGCAAATGTCGTGTTGTGTGTAGCACTTCACAGATTAATGATAGCTTGTTATATAAAAAGCTCAGAGTGCTTACACGTAGTTTAACAGAAACAAGAAATAGAGGTGGTCATTTTATATTTATATACATAGAGAGAGCGCTTCCCATAAACACAAAAATTAAATTTGAAAACACAAATGGAGAAAAAATTGAGTGTGGCGATGATGGTGTTCGTTTTGGTGGTGATGGTGGCCACTGGAGGAGAAGCAGTTGATCATATATGTACATTTAAATGTGAAATTACCTGCCGTGATCCAGAGTTCAAAACCGAGTGCTTCAGAAAATGCATGGCCGACTGCACACATAAACCTACAAATACCTTTCACTCAACTAAACCATACTCGTAAAGATCTCTCTCTATCTATATCTCTTTAGTTATTCATGCATGTACAGATGTACTAGTGTGTGTGTGTGTGTGTGTGTGTGTATGTTATAGTGAAGGTGACATTGCTTCTATGGTGATTATGCAGGATGAAGACTGGAGAGATGGAAGAAATGAGAGGATGAAGATACTTTCATAATGTCATGGATGATGGTTTTTCCCATGTTCTTTTCTGTCTACATGTAAACGAAAATATACAATAATAAATAATATAATAAGCTTTGACAAAGGGAGATCATATACAATGCATCTACTGGTATACAAAAAATAATTATTTGTCGAAAAGAGTGCATGGTCTTCTGAACCATTGCATTACATTTGATTATGTCGTTACGCATGCATGCTATGATCAAACTATCAAAGGTTACACATGAAATGATCACATATTTGTTTCTGTTTTAATTTAGTTACTTTTTGTTATATATACATTTTTCTATGTTAAAAGTTGATGATCTCTATCCATCTTTTATTTTGGGATCACTAGTTTGCTATATGCTAGATAGATTTTGTAAATCGTGTTTGAACTATTTCGCAAAAGGTTTTATGTGGTGGTATTTCAAAATGAAAACTAGAGAGATAGATGAAATAAGATGATATAAATAGTTTCTGTGTTTCGGTGTTTCAAAAAAATAGTTTCTAAATTATCATGACAGAAATTTCATTTTCTTTCATTTGTATATGTAAAATAAAATATATAATTAGAAATAATAATAATAAACTAGTTTCTTGTGCTACAAAAAGAAAAACGAGAGGTTCTCATATTCATGCCAAAAATCAGATGAACAATGCTAGAATTCTTTTGGTGAACCTCTATGCATAGGTTGATATGCAAAATAAATGACTTCCCCACTGTTGTTTTAATGATTTTTTTTTTGATTAATATGGGATATAATGAGCCTATGGAAGAACCTAGACTAATATCCAATGAGAGGTGTATTCACGTATATACATTTTTTTGGATACACAAATAGGTCAAAAGCATATGTCCATATCCGTATAGGTGTCTAAGAGCAATGTAACTTAGTTTGGTGCAGTGGGTACTTCGAAACGTCTTAGCGTCTAATTCCCATCCTTTTACCACCCGATCATACTGTCCTAGACTGTTTTAATAAATCTTGTAAAATTATATTAACAAGAACTATTTATTTAACAAAACAAACTTTTATTTTGAAATTTTTTGCTATTTTTACATATTGCAATGAAATTTTATTTTCATGTAAAATTTTTAATTATAGAAAAAGTTATTGAATTATTAGTTTATAAATAGAGTTATGAAATTGTATATGTAAAAGACTGTACATAATTCAAAATAATTAGAAATAAAATATACTTGAAATATTTTTAAACTGAAACATTTTAAAGGAAAAAAAAACAGAATCACTCATCGAAAATTAAAAGAATTCTTTGGTCAATGACCATAATTTGGTCTTTCTTTCTTTTTTTTGTTCAAAATAAAGAGAATAAATCAAAGAATGTACCTGGTTGTTTAAAAAAAAGAAGAATATACCCATTTCAGAAGATACTTGGACAAAAACTGCCTTTCTATTACATGCAATGTCACGTCCAGATGCATTTTCTAGAGTTCTAAGTCAATTTTCAACACCACATTTAAGATATACTGCTAAATATAGAGATCATAGTAATTAATCGTAAGTTATCAGAAACAAGACCAAGAGGTGGTGGTTTTATATACATATACTAGATTTTAACCCGCACGTCCGTACAGATAATTTTCATTTTATAAATATATTTGATATTATTACAAATGTTTTAAATATATAAATTTCATTTTATTATTATAAATTATGTAACTCATAATTTTATTTTTATATTTTTTATTCGACATTATTAACATATAGTGATTTGTTTCGTACATTAATTTTTATTATTTACTAATACATTTTCGAGTTATGTCCAAACAAAAACTGCCTTTATATTACATGCAATGTCACATCCAGATGCATTTTCTAGAGTTCTAAGTCAATTTTCAACACCACATTTAAGATATACTGCTAAATATAGAGATCATAGTAATTAATCGTAAGTTATCAGAAACAAGACCAAGAGGTGGTCGTTTTATATATATATATATAGAGAGAGAGAGAGAGAGAGAGCTTCCTGGATTTATACATACATACAAAAAATCAAACTAAAGACAGATGGAGAAAAAATGGAGCGTGGCTATGATGGTGTTCGTTTTGGTGGCGATGGCGGCCACGAGAGGAGAAGCGTTCAATCACTTATGCACATTTAAATGTTGTATTCTCTGCCACGATATTGAGTTCAAAACACCCTGCTTCAAACTATGTATGGCCGACTGCCAACAAAAAGCTACAAATATCCCTCACTCAACCAAAAACTCGCAGTAAATATATATCTCTCTGTATATATGCATGTATGCCACTGGCAATGAAATTAACATTGTTTCTACTTTCTATGGTGATCAAAAATGCAGGATGAAGACTAAAGAGGTGGAAGAAATGAGAGGAAAAAGATAGTTCTAAGATGGGGTTTTTCCTTTTTGTCTACATGTAAACGAAAATATATGAAGAAAAAAAAATAATATAATAAGATTTAACAAGATATTTGGAGAATTTATACATTGCATCTATTGACATGCAAGAAAATAGTCTTTTGTTGGAAAGAGTGGTCTTCTGAATCATTGCATTTGATTTGATTCGGTGGTTACGCATGAAATGATCAAAGATTACACATGAAATGATCATATCTTTGATTCAGTGTTTCAATTTTCTGTCACAAAATTCTTGATTATATAGACATTGTTGTATGCTAAAAGTTTTTTTTTTTTTTTGATAAATGCTAAAAGTTTTTTACCTATGTACTTCTAGTTATTCTTGGGATCGACGGCTTGCTATATGTAAGTCATGTTTGAACTATTGCATAATAAAATGGCTTCACATGTAGTCTGTAGACGGGATCAGCGTAACTAGATGAAGTTAACATGATATAAATATGATCGTTTCACCTCCTATGTAACTTCAAAAGAACATAAATATGATCGTTTCACCTCCTATGTAACTTCAAGAGAACGTAAATTAACAACCGAGTATTTAATTATCAGAGAAAACGTTTAGGCTACATGAAAATAAGTTTCAAACAACTTAAATTAATTATGTTTCAAAAACCGTTAATTAACACTTATTGACAAGGGTTTATGTTATAGGAGGTTCTTGTACCAGCATATGGAATTATATATCTTATGATAATGAAATTTGGAAATGCATATAAAATATAATCTTGTTTCTTAAAAATCGGTTTAGTCTACACCTAGGAATCGAGTATGAACAAAACGATATATATTGATTGAAAGATTAAAAAAGATCTTCTATAATGAGCTTAATCACCATCAAATTCTTGAACATTGATATAATCATTTGCTCGATCATTCAAACAATTTTTACATATATGTAATCAAGTTGATGAGAACCTAAGTAGTTAATTAACCGCACTAAACGAACACCAACTTAAAACTAGGATGAAATTAAAATATCAATATTAAAGGGTTGAGATACTTCAGGTAGGGTTCTTAGGAATGGCATGCTCTTATAAGAAAGGATTAAAGTCATAATATGACTCGTCGTCTGCTACAAGACTACAAACATTACTTGATGTTGCAATTATAAAAGTTTTGAGTTTTATTAGAAGGTGAAGGAACATTCTAAAGAAGATAAGACATCAACACACAAAATACCAAATCACTGACAACAAGAAACTTAACAATATAAAAGAGCTTCCTCTTCAATCACCTCAGAGGAATAAACCTGGTGGAATTACGGTAACAACCACAACCACAGATACGTGGTCTATAGTGATCAACTTTCTTACAAGTCATCGAAAACTCAGCAAGATAATGACCAATCATCTCAGGTTTAATCACAACCTCGTTAAACTTCTTACCGTTGTGCACTCCAACAACACTTCCAATCATCTCAGGGACAATGATCATGTTCCTTAGATGCGTCTTCACCAGTTCAGGCTTCTCATCCTTTGCTTCTTTCTTCGCCTTGCGTAGCTTCTTGATCAGAATCAGAGGCTTCTTCTTTAGCCCTCTATAGAATCTCCTTCTCACACGAGCGTTGAAAAGCTTAGAGAGATCATATGTGGACATTTTGAGAAGAGCTTCGACGTTGAACCCTCTGAATGAGAACTTCTTGAACGTTCTGTTCTTTGTCGCAACCGCCACAGCCGTGGCAAACTCTGGTTCGTTGGTAGTCGTCATTGTTGTTTGAGTTTGAATTTTTCTGCAAGATGATAGAATATGCCATGAGGGAATGGTGAAGTGACAATGTTTGTGTTTCTCTTTTCACTACTATTTATACAAAAAGTGTTGGGAGATGTAGAAAATCTTTGTGATCGACGGATATATCGGAAACTAACCATATTATCAGATATTGACCAAGTAATATGCTATTTAAAGATATTGGGGGTGATTGGTTGGGTTGTAATTGTAGAAAATTTACTTTAATATTTTGTCTGTAGGATTTTTGATTTAGCTTTAAATGATGTAGCTTTAAAATTTTCTACAGCTAAAAAAATGGGGCTTTAGAAAATAAGATGTTTACAGCCATTTTTTGTGTGTTTTTGCTGTAGTTTTAATTTTTTGGTTGTAGCTTTAAAAACCAAGATAAAGCATGATTGGTAGTATTTAAGGTTGTAGATGAAAATTAAAGCTAAAGTCACTTTCTACAGCCCAACCAATCACCCCCATTGTCAATTAATTAAAATAGTCATAATCTCATCTATACTATTAAAGCAGGATTATATTGTCATAATTACCTTAGGGGCATGTTTCCTTCACTAACATTGCATGTTTCATTAAGGGTAATTAAGTAATATTAATAACAAATCTATATTGGGTCATTATTTTTGGATCCAGCCCAAATCAAATCTCTCTTGGGCCATTTGGGCCTATTAAAAAATTAGATTCAATTCTCATTTTTTTTTCCTTTGGGCCATTGAGTCCAAGTTCAAATAATTTTTTTTTCAACTATTCTTAATTATTATTTTTTTCTTTTCTTAATATAATTTAAGCATTCATAAAAATAATTGAATTTTTTTATTGAAAAGTATAAATCTTTATTAAAAGTATATAATTTTTTAATTAAAATATTAACCCCATAATAAAATTAATTTATCAGAGTTATACCAACTTAATTCATTAAAAAAATAAAGTTTAATTTTTTTAACATAAATAGTCATTTAAAATGAAATACGATAAATAAAGATAAAATTTTTAAGTCTTTTATAAAATAAAACACAAATATATGAAAATGTGACATTTACTAAATATTTGTCAATTGAAAAAAAAAACAAAAATAAACCTGCGCTTTGAAAGCGCGGGTCAAAATCTAGTAATCTAATTTATAGCTACTTAGTGTGAACTAACATATGTCAAGATCTTAAAATATATCATCAGTCAAACATATTTATTGCTAACATATCATATTTAGTTAGAAATCTAAAATTTATGGGAAAATCACAAAATTAAGTTCTTGTAGATTTACTACTAATTAATTTTAAAGATATTTTACTTGTCGAATTTAATAATGATTACTTTTGAAATGAATGTATTCAAAAAGGCCCTATTAGACAAATGTAATAAATATATTGGGTTGGGTTATCATCCTCTTTGTAAAAGCAAACACAGTAACTTATACTCATATGTTTGGGCCTAAACTCTGAGGCCTAACAAAATAGGGAATCCAAACCATATAGTGTAATGTGAGAAATGCACAAAGAAATAGATTGTCATACAAAGTAGTCCTCATATGTATTATGAGTAGACACAAATAAAAAATCACATTTTGGTCATTTTCATGTCTCTCTCTATATATAACTTCCACTGAAATACACATGTAACTTATAAGGCCAAAGAAACGAGAGATGGGGAAGAAGTGGAATCTGATGATGATATTTTTGGTGGTGATGGTTGTAGCCAGGGAAGGAGAAGCAGAAGGATCGCCATGTGAATCACACTGTGTGATCCACTGCGGAGGCCATGCATGGCCCTTCAGCAAGTTTTGCCAAAATCTATGTCTGCTTAAGCAATGCAACTATCCACCTGTAACCAGCAAAGTGAAGTTATCTCTCTATGTGCTCGCACACATGCTCTTGATTTTGTCTTTGTGTTTATCCAGGTATATATCTATGTGTATAGCGGAATTGACAAGGTTTTTAATCTTTAAATACAAGTTGTTTGGGGACTTAGAGGGATGAAGGCAAAATGAAGATGTTTAAAGGCTTGTCATGATGTAAACTCCTTTCTATAAAATTCCAATAAGATCTATCAAAGGGGTATAACCAAATGGTTTTACAAATTTAGGCAAATAGATGAGATGAACAAGCATTACATATGAACTATATCATACTCTTTTTGCTCCTTTTTATAGTTTTTACTTAGAGTAAAAGCGCGGGAATTTTAAAACTGTAAAATTATAGATATTGGTCGGAATTAACGCGGGAATTTTGAAACAAAAAATTATAGATATTGGTTAAACTCGCGAAAATTTTAAACCTATAAAGTTATAGAATATAGTTCTATATGAAAAGACTATCGCTAAGCATCGGAAAAACAATTCCGACTTGAGGTGCTAAAAACACATCTCAAAAAATCGCAATAATCGGGTTCATTATATTCGTCTATCCGGGTAAAAATATCATAAGATCAATTAAGTGAATTTTGCACAGCTATCTTACAAAATAAAATGTACCAAATAAGAACTTCTTAAGCATCTTATAGTAACGGAAAAAGCATCAACAATGTATTTTAATGAACAAATATGCCTTTATTGATCTGCAAAACAAGTGTTATGTTGTAACAACTATGCTGAATGGATTATTTGTTTGTGTTTGAGTGGGTTTGCATGCGTACTTGTATTTCAAGTGATTCATTTCAAGAAAAAGGAAAAAACAGTTTGTTACTTTGCTGGTTTTATGGTGCAAATGTCATTAAAAGAATCCTCATGAAAACGTAACGTAGACGCAGAAATTACGTTTGGAATCAGCAGAAAATGTGGATCCTCCTCATGGCAAGTAACTGCATGAAATCAACATAAGCAAAGAAAGATTCTATAGATGGAGAGAACTTCCATGGGATGTGTATAAATAAACATATAATCTTTTTTTCTTTATAAAATATATGTAATGAAGATCAATAAAAAAAACATATTCATGCTAATGGATTGGATGAACAAGTATTACAACGGTCTATCATTTCAACAAGATCCTTTGGAGAACATATTTGCATCTTCTGATCTGTAAAACCCATAATCTTTAGTAAGAACTCTTCCGGAAAGAGAACTTCATTGTCTTCTTCCTTGTGAATCATTTTATATGTTCTTCTCATGTCTCTGCAGAATCTTAGAAACTGTGGATCCTCCAGTGTTTCTCTCAAGTCCAGAGACACATCCTTGGCAGTCACACCGCCTGCAGAGATCATCTTCATCATCATTGTCTTGATAGTCGAGAGATTCAATACCATATTCTGTGCCATTGCTGATGAACATGGATTCAGAGATTCTTGTAGAACCATGTTGCCCAAAGCAAACCGTGACATGAAGATAAAGAAGTCATTCAAATTCATTCCTGTAGATGAGAGAAGAGAAGGGCTTAACCAGGAAGAGCTACACTCAAATCAGGAAAGGAGATAAGATAGAGATAAGTAATGAATGTACCTGTGTTGGCAGCAAGATTACGTTGGCAGAGAGCTTCAAAATCATCAGAGATGTCTCTTATGTCTTCTATTGACTCTTCAGTGTCCTT
Source organism: Brassica napus (assembly GCF_020379485.1). Lineage (NCBI taxonomy): Eukaryota > Viridiplantae > Streptophyta > Magnoliopsida > Brassicales > Brassicaceae > Brassica > Brassica napus. The sequence continues at coordinate 4,689,581 of NC_063442.1, forward strand.
GTAATCCTTCCACAGTAGATCCCACTGAAATTCAAACAGACAATGAGTACTTAATCTTTTAGTTCTGTAGCATTTTTCCTTATATACAAGTAGAAATGGTCTTACCACACAAGCTAGGTTGTATGCATTGAGCCAATTGTGGTTTATAGATATAGTGTCTTCCTGTAGAACATTTAAGCTCATATATTGAAACAGTGTTGCTGGTCTACATAGAGAGAGAGAAGAGAAGAGAGAAACATACCAAGTTATAAACTTGATGATGCCATCCACTAGGAACAAAGATAGTATCACCAGATTCTTGAATGCACTCAAGCCAGGTGGTCTGAAGGCAAACCATAAAACGCGCATAAACACAACATCTTAGAAACTGATAATCTGATAGATGATTTTACCTCCTTAAAACCTGGGAACTTAGTTTCATTCACCTCTTCAAAGATGTTATAAACGCAATTTTTCATGTACCTGAAAAAAAACCCATCTAACTATAAAGACTAACAAGAGTGAAGAGACATGCTACAATGATAGGGAGACAAAACCCTTGCCTGTCATAAACAAGATGACTTTGAGAAGGAGGAAGAAAAAGCCATCTCTTTCTACCGCAAACATTAGCTGACCAACTATAAGATCTAAATACATCAGCGTGTAGAGGCGTCCAAGATCCTGCAGCCAAGAGTTCACAATCAGAGCTTTAAGGCCAAAACACTCAAAACACCAACAGTTTTGTTTGAATCTTACTCTTACCTTTCCCACCCATATAAACAAAGCGATAATCAGAGCAGCTTATTTGATCATACTTCTGGAAGTTCTCTCTATCCTCATGCATTTGGTAATGGTCTAAATAGAGATTAAGCCAATCATCAGAAAACGATGGTGGCGTCTTGTAGGCTGTGTAATTTGGATACTCCTGTGGTTTAACAAGAAACAGCATTAATAACAAGTCCAAAGCTCTCATATTAAGAGGAACAGAAATGTTAAATTTGAAATTTGGGCTGGCTTTCCAAATTAGCGGTAAATGAACTGATCCAAGTCTAGTCATGTCTCAAGCAAATTTCTGATGCAGAGGTTTTATATTTTCGAAGTCGCCCTCGAAATGATGGTTCTTTTGACCATTAATTTCGACAATATTCTAATAAAAAGTTCGGGTCAAACTGGCCGAACCAATTTTGGGTTAGGTAGTGTGTTTGGATTTTGATACCATGTTACATTTAGGTTTATTATGAGTTTCTAACTTAAAATCAACTGACATTAAGTGTCGTGATCGAAATAACTTATACATTAGTCATGTCCTAGTTAAACTCTCGAGAACTCTATATTCTCACAAGAAAGCGTGTGAGTTAACCTCAGGTATGTATGTACCTTGACAAAGTGCCAGTCTTTCAGATACAACACAGACTTTCCATCATCATCATCATCATCATCATCATCACCATCTTCTCCATTGTCCTCAACAGAATCTTTGTCCCATTGCTCAACAAAGTCCAAAACAGACATTTCTAGTCTCTTCTGATCTGTATACTCTCTCCTATCACAATCTGCAACCTAACCAATGAACAAGCTTCGTTTCCGACAAGTAAAAATCTAATCTTGGTCGTTTCCTCAACAGTCTGAATATGTAAGCTAAGCAAAAGCTACAACATTTGGCAAAGGTGTAGACTTTACCTGAACTCTGGACTTTCCGAAGTGGGTAGCGAAGAAGTTGAGATTAGGGAGTCCATTCTCAGCGACCCAATCTTCACGAACTCGCCAATCTTCAGTGAGATCGGAGATTACCACCGGCTGGCTCTTGGCTAAGTATCTCTCCGCAAAGTCGTTGTAGCTCAGCTCTTTACCATTTATTTTATCGATTTGACCTACAATCTCGATCCCCATTAAAGATATTATGCTTCGCTCCCAAAGCTGTGGTTCTTGAGAAAAAAAAAAATGAGAATCTCCGATCAAGTTGCCGGTGAGGTTTGAAGGGAAGGTGAAACTCGTGAAGATGGGAGAGACTCTAGTTGAGAGAGAGACTTTCAGTTCAGCACGTTTTAAGATTCGGCCCATTATTCTTTCATTGTGCGGCCTATTATTGGCTCATTCTAAGAGTACGTTTTAACTATTTAGTTAGATTTTGATATTTTTTAGAAAATTAAATCATTAAAAAATTGATAGGTACGAAGTCTTTTTTTTTTTTTTGAGTAATCAGGAGGTGATCCGGCGGTCTTGGCCAACCGACTAATCCCTCTGAACCCAAAACCAGCCTGCTGCGTCTGTACCTTCAAGGGGTCTGAGTCATTATGTGACCAACGTGTATCGAACCCAGATCTGTATTGAGGCTTTTTCTCCGTCAAGACCACTAAGCCAACTTGCCCTATAACTCTCATTAAAATTTTGGTTTCTCTCTCTTCTACTTTTATTTTATTTTCTTTTTTGTATGTATTTCTCATTCCTTTTTTTTTTTGAAACTGGCTTCATATATAAATGCAAAAGAAAGGAAAATGTTATACAAAATCCCATAAGCTCTAGTAGAAAGAGCATAGCCCATTAACTCATATATTAGAACCAGAAGCCCTAAGTTGGTTCAGCCTTGGTGAAAGGCCCAGTGACAGCTCAATTGCAGTTGGAAGGAACAGAGAGGGAACTCGAAGAGTTATTTGTCTGGTGACGGAGAAGGCAAGGGTGAGACCAAAGCGGTGGCGATCATCTAATCCAGAGTTGCATCATCTCAGATGATCGCTTAGGATTATCTTCTCTGAAGCTAGAGATTTTGTTCCTCACTTGGTGGTCGATAATGGAGAAGATGGAATCGACTGATCGAAACTGGTTCGAATGCAATCTGCTGTTTCTCTCATTCCAAAGCCAGTAGATCGTTGCCTGCCATCCAAGAATAGAGAGCGACTGGTTAGCAGATGATGATATTAGGGATGACATTTGGATCAGCGATCTCTCCCAAGTTCGATGAGGGTTTATCCTGCATCTACCGGCAACTATAGACCACATATCGAAAGAGAACCCACATTCCCAGTAGATATGATCACGCGATTCATTGGCAGTGTTGCAGAGGAGACAAAGAGGAGGGACTTGGAGGCCACAACCCAGCAGCCGGCCTCGTGTAGGTATCCTGTTTAGCGCCACCAGCCAAACGTGAAAGCTTTGTCTTGGGATGGTGCGAGTAGCCCATATTGCTCTAGTCCAAGTTACCACTTCCACGTTCTCTCTCAGGTAGTTGTAGACTTCTCCCGTACTGTATTTGTTTGCAACCTTTCCAAATATCTCCCACTCATAATAATTTGGATCTTCATTGAATTGGACGGTAGTGATAAAGGAGAGTACCTGAAGTTGGCGGTCCGTTCTTGCAGATGGGAGTGTCCAGTTCCCACCACAGTGTAGGGACGATAATGTTGCTCTTTTTGGAATACCTAGTCTTGATCTCCCTCCATCTAAGTAGTCCTGAAGTTTCCCATAGGGACTACAATTATCAATCCAAAACCTACAGCTTTCACCATTCTGGATTCTCAAGCGGATAAGAGGGTAAGCCACATCTTTAAGCTTTAGTAGTTTGTTTGTCATCCAAGAGAAGTTTTGAGAAGGGTTGGTTGTCCAGTAGTTAGATACTGATCCTTTGAGTATAACTTCTTTCAACCAGGACACCCATACCGAGTCAGGTCTGAAAAAGAGAAGCCAGATCAAGCGCAAACAGCAAGCCTTGTTCCAGATGATGAGATCTTTTACTCCCAGCCCACCCTCTTCCTTTGTCTTTGTCACAGTCGACCAAGCCACCCTAGCAGTGTTGTGGGCTTCAAGATCACCTCTCCATAAGAAGACACTACACATTGAGTTGATTTTTGCTACACACGCCTTTGGTAGAACAAACGAGGAGCACCAGAAGTTGGTAATCCCCGCGATCACTGTCTTTATAAGAAAGAGTCTCCCTGAGAATGATAGCGTTTTTGTTGACCATGAGGAGAATTTCATCTTGATTTGGTGCAGAAGAGGCTCACAGCTAGAAAGGGAGAGCTTCCTAGAGTTCATAGGGACTCCAAGATATCTGAAGGGTAAGTTTCCACAAACCATACCTGTAGATACTTGAATTCTATTTATTTCATCCTCAGACAGTCCAGATGCATAGAAACTTGTCTTCTGCATGCTTACAGCTAAACCCGATCGCTGTTCAAATTCTTTCAAGACCTGAAGAATACACTGGACTGACTCTATGTTCCCTTCTATGAAGATGAGAAGATCGTCAGCGAATGATAGATGAGTCAGCTTTATCTTCTTGCATTGCGAATGGTAATTTAGTCGAGACTGAGAAGCAACCTCATTAAGCATATGGGATAGACAGTTCATGGCAATCACGAAGAGGTAGGGAGATAGCGGATCTCCTTGCCTCAGCCCTCTAGTTCCTTTGAAGTACCCATTCACTGTACCATTATAACTGACCATGAAGGTTGTTGAGCAGATGCAGGAGCTCAGCCAATGTAGAACCATTTCAGGAACATCCAACCCTTGAAGACAGGAGAACAAGAAATCCCAGGAGAGAGTATCAAACGCCTTTGCTATATCAACTTTTATGGTAATTCTCTTCGCTCCTTTGTTCTTGTAGTACCCATTGATCAGTTCACTTGCTTCCCTGCACGAATGCAGTTTGGCTCGGCAGAATCAAAGTAGACAGTAGAGGCTTTAATCTTCTCACCAGTAGCCTCGAGATGACTTTGTAGATCGTATTTAAACAGGAGATGGGTCTAAACTCCCTTATGTTTGTTGCTCCAGGGAACTTCGGGACCAAGATGAGGATAGTGGCGTTTATAGAGTATGGCAAGAACCCCGAGGTGAAGAAATGCGTGACAGCAGTGATCACATCCTCCCCTACAGAGTCCCTTGCGGCCTTGAAAAATCCCGAGGTTAAGCCATCTGGGCCCGGAGCTTTGTTCGGGTTGAGCTTGAAAACCATCTTTCTTATCTCCTCTGGTGAAGGGATTAATGTCATTTGGGAGCACTGGGCCTGGGAGACCGTGTAGTTGTGGAGGCTAGCAAACCATTCAGGGGAGGAGGAGATGAGCGGAGGTTGATATGTTGGCCCCAAGACTGAGCGAAAGTGAGAGATTGCATGTTCACTCATTTCCAGAGGATCAGTGATCCATATTCCACAACCAGTTAGGAAAGCTCTGATGGCATTGTAGCTTGTGCGCACTTGACAAATCATGTGGAAGAAAGTGGTATTAAAATCTCCAGCTCTTAGCCAGTTAATTCTCGACCTCTGTCTGAAATATAACTCTTCGATCTCTCTTAGGAAATTCCATTTCTGATGCAGGTCCCTTTCTGCTTGGAAGTTTGTGGAAGTTGGATCTTGCAACGCCTGAACCTGCACAAGTTGTAGCAAACTGTGAGTGTTTGTAACTCTCTCTTGAATTTTTGAGTAGTTCTCTCTATTAATTATTTTTAAATCACTCTTTATTTGTTTGAGCTTCCAACACAACTGAGAGAGAGTTTGACAGACACTTCCAGCATGAATCCAAGCGTCCTTTACCAACTGAGCAAACCCCGGGTGTTTGGTAAGATAATTCTGGAACTTATAGGGATAGGTACCAGCTTTGGGTAGGCTTAAGGCTAGGTTTAGGAGGCAGGGACAATGGTCAGATAGGTCAGGGGGGAGGAAGGAGGCGACGACATTAGGATAAGCAGCAATGGTGTTGCTGTTGACAAGTAGACGATCTAGTTTTTTTGCTACTGGGCTATCTGGTTGATTATTTTTCCATGTATGACACGGTCCCAGGTAGCGCAAATCGAAGATGCCCGCTTGTAGAAAGCAGTCTTGCATTTGATACATTAGATTGTCTGTGTAGTCAACAGCAGGGTTTGAGTGTTCTAGAGGGAACATTATTTGATTGAGATCACCACCCACCACCCAATTTTTGCTTTCGAGATCCAGAGAGGCATGAATCTGAGGCAGATCATTCCAAAGATCAGCTCTTTCGTCACTCTGGTTTGAGGCATAGATAGCAGTGTAAATGATGGGGGGAAGGTTTGGGATGGTTATCAGACAGGTAAGATGTTGTCTCGATTGGGCTAACAACTGGACATCAAGTGGGTCTTTCCAGATGAGAACAATTCGACCATTTGGGTCAGATAGATGGTTCGAGAGGAATTTCCAACCAGGGCAAATCATAGAGAGAATAGGGCTAAGAAATGGTTCTTTTATATGAGTTTCTAAGAGGGCACAAAAAAGGGGGTTTTTGAGCATATAACCAATCTACAAGGGGTTTATGCTTGTCCGGGTCATTTAGACCTCGAACATTCCAAAAAAAAAGTTTTACACTCATTGGGAGGAGTTGGGAGGGACCTCAGGAAAAGGTGGCCCTCGGGAACCAAAATAAAAAGAAGAAGTAGAGAGGTTAAGGTCATTTGTTTTAGGGTTTGGGTTAGGTTGAGGAATGATGGGTAGTGAAGGAGGGTCAAGAGAGGCAGTGAAGGGATTGGAAGTGGTGGTAGAGGGGGGGGGGATAAGATTGGTGAGGATCGAGATCGTTTTAACGGTGGCCTGGTTGGATGATTTGGGGGTGGAGAAAATCTCAGAACTAGTCGAGGGAAAGGCAGGAAGAGAGGGTAGAGGGAGAAAGTTAAGGTCATGGGGTTCAGGTGATTTCAGAAGATGAGATTTTTGAGAGGTGAGGGGGATATGTTTAGTAACTGATAGAGAAGGGTCTCTGGTGAGGGGTTGATATTTTTTCTGGTTTTTTCGAGAGGCTTTTGATGGGGTGAAAGTAGACTGGGTGGGATTGTCCTTTCTAGAGCTATCTTTGCTCGTGGAAGGGTCTTTTTGTTTAGTGGGTGAGGCAGTTTCTTTTGTTGGTGCAGGAGGAGTGTAGGTGAGGCAATTACGCGTGATGCGTGCCCAAGCTCATGGCAGTGGGCGCAAGTTGGAGGGACCCATGGGTAGTGTACTTGGACTTCAACTATTTCACCAAATTCTCTCTCAAATTCGACCACTGGAGGAAGAGGGAGAGTGAGATCAACCTCAACTTTCACATGAGAGATCGATAGGCTAACCATATTCTTTGTAAACTCATCTGTCTCTTTTGGCTCACCTATTAAGCCCGCTACCAAGCTTAACCCTTCATCATAGCGGAGATCAAGTGGTACTCCAGTGAGGTGCGCCCATATCTGGATCGCTTTAAGTGGTGGTGTAGTCATAGAGTGGTTGGAGTTCCACGGAGCAGTATGAAACATTGATTCCCCAACATACCAAATGTTCTTCTCCAAGATCTTCTGCCTGAGGTAAGCGCTTTGGATCCGCACTATAACAGATTGGTTAAGTGGGTTGTTATGAATCTTGAGTTTCTTCCCTTTTCCCCACATGTAATTAAATACACTTTGTATTTGATTAAAAAGGAGAGACTTCCCATTGAAGTAACAAATGATGAAGTCCTTATGGATTTCTGCTCCTTTTTTGAAGACAGAGTCGGGAATAACTACACGGGGGCGGCCAGAGGGAGCTATAGTTACCGGAGCCAGACGTTTGAGAGACATATCAGCAGAGGCACGGAGCTTTTCCAGTAAGGTTTGTTTTGTTGCATAGGTTTTTTCTGGTTTACTAGTTGAGGCTGAGTTTTGGGTAGTAGAATTTGTCGGTAGGGTTTGGTCAGTAGAGGTGGCTATGTTGTTTGGGTTAACTGGGGGATCATGGGCGTTAAGGATTTGAGTTGTGTGGATAGGGTCTTTTTCAGAGTTCTGAAGTTGTATTGTAGTAGATCCAGATCTGGACTCCGGTACAGTGCCAACAGTTGGTAAAGCAGTGTTCTGTTGCTCGATTTCCATTGATATGGTTTCCGAGCTGACGGTAGTAGGGGGCTTCTCCTTTTCAGAAGGAACAGCAATGGTGAGGAGAGTAGAATTTCGACGGGAACTCTTGCGAGAGCCTGTGAAATCAGTTTTGGATGAGGTTTCAGCTAAGATTGGGAAGTCAACAAGGGACAACGGAGAGGAGGGATCAGGGGGGAGGACGGGGGGGGGGGGGGGGGGGTTCACCAGGGGCAAACGCCGGAGGATTCATGCCGGAAACGACGCCAGGGACTTTCCAAACAGATTGCATCGGGAAGCGTGTCAGAGAGGTTTTTTGACACTCTTAATACCTTTAAATATAGTTTTAAACATTCCTAAACATGCATTATACAAATGGTTGAGAATTGGTTGAGAATTATTATTCTTTATCGGTTATCTAAACATGCATTATACAAATGGAAAGTTTAATATTACTGCGTTTTATTCAATGAGACGTTAGTGTGTCGGTTGGATTCGTTGATGCATCTCAACTGAGAATTTGAGAATTGCATTTGCCTTTTCGTTGTTTATTATAGTCAAATTATTAGTCAAAAGCTACGTTGCACGGAAGCTTCATTAGACGTACGCTTCCCGCTTCGGAACCGGAATCGGAATCGGAACCTTGTGGAAGCTTACGGAATCTCGGTTCCAAAACGCTTCTAAAATATTCTCTTTAAAAACACGTTGGAAGCTTACGATTCCATTTTGGAATCACGCTTCCATTCTTTAAAAAAAAACACAATATCTTATATCAATAAAAATATAAAATTTTAATTTTAATTTATATAAAATCCAAATTTTAATAGTATTGAATAGATTGAATAGAAATATAAAACAATTAAAATTAATACTATAAATTATCTTTATGCATTGAGATATTTATTAAAGATAAATCATATATTCAAATATATTATGTCAATTAATTATAAAGTAATAAAAATAATTAATATAATAATTTAATTTATGTGTATTTTACAGTTTTAATACAAAATCATATAATTATTATAAATATAAATGATTTATTTTAAATTTAAATCATATAATTTTTAGTTCTAGATTTTTTAAAAAGATTCTTATATATGTATATATATATACATACGTTTCCAATACGTACCCGCTTCCTAATTTTTTTAAAAATCTCGCTTTTGCGCTTCCATACGCTTCCGCTTCCACGTACCCGCTCCCGTTTCCATGTAACATAGGTCAAAAGACTCAAAGCAGACCATCAATTAATCATCATCACCCTTTCTTTCTGCTCAGACACATTAGTTTATGAAAATCATTATCGAAAGTGGAAACTCTCTTTTTATTATAACAAATTATTATTTACAAAGTCACTTCAAATATTCATTTAGAAAATCTAACAGGACCTCTTTCGAATCCTGAAATTCTCGTATGAATCTCTATCTATCCATCAATCATGTTTTCGTTTTTGTTCACTGCATGCGGCTGTGGTACTCATGATTATTAATATTATTATTTTATGACACGATGGCTAGAATATTTGGAAAATTTTGATCTTATGGATCCTGTATAGGGCTTATGATTGACAAAAGAGTTTCCAATAATTGCTGCTATGATCCCTTTCTAAGGCATGCATAGAAATAGCAACAACAACAAAACATTAGTGGACTAAAAGTGGAGTAGAAACCAATATTGAATAGGAAGATAGTTGCTAATATTTATTAACTGATTAGGAATAATAATTGTAGTAATTTCACCAATCAAAAGAAACACCGAGGTTCAAGACACAAAAACAAAATAAGAGAGTACTAAACCCTAAACCGCTATAACACTTCTATTTCTCTCCGTAATACTTTTCATTCTTATTTTCATCTAGCCGTTGAATATATCATTGGTTATAACTATTTAAATCCACTGGATGTTTAGTTTAATATAAGAATTTGGTGCATACAAAATAGTTAAGTTTTTATTTTTCATCTAGCCGTTGAATTTATCAATGGTTATAACTATTTAATCCACTGGATATTTAATTTAATATAAGAATTTGGTGCACACAAAATAATTAAGTGAAAATGTTGCCCAAAAAAGACTTATCATTTCCCATTTTCACTGCTGAAATCTACTTGATTAATTTTTCTCAAATCCAGAAATAAATTATAACTGTGATGGCAACCACAAGGTGGAATTAGAAAAAGAAAACATAATCCAACTCCAAATCTAAAGCCACTATTATTAGAATCTAGAGACAATGGTTGGCGGTTGTTAACACTATTAATTTATTCAGTTATTATTGAATCTTAATATTCTTGGAATCAATGATTAGAAGACTATAGATCATATATTACCAGATGCACCAACGATTATTAATATTATAAAATACTGAGGCTCATATACCTTTGCTAATTTGATATTTATGATAAATTTGGAGTTCTTATTAAGGAATTTTATCTTCAAACTTCGAATGTTTTACCCTAATTTAAAGCTACAACTCTAGTTGGTATAGTTCTAAAAAGTAGGAAAGGACCCGCAATGTACAATGAAAAAATAAAATGTCTTGTTGGGTTTTGTAGTTTAGCTGAGAGGCAGAGAAACTCATCAGAGTTTGCTTCCTTTTCACGTCTTTAAAGACATCGATTGATTGATGGGTTTGATGGATTCTCGATTTCTTCCTATTTTTTTCTCCACGACAATATCCAAAGTTACTTCCCCACATTTAAATTGTATTTATAAATTTTACATAATAATGATAGATGTACTCGTGAACAGGTGCCGTCGCCCAGTTGTAAGATGGACCTGTGAATTTATTAATTTCTGTCCAAAATTAATAGCGTCTACCTATATTTGATAGTATAAAAAGCTTTTAAAATCTTGTTATCCGTTTTAGTATTAATTGCGATAATACGTTCTTGTAACTATCTTTTTCCAACTTAAATGTAATAATTTCAAACTCACATAACAACAACTTAAATGTAATAAAATTATTTCAAACTTAGACCTTTTGACCAGAAAAAAAAAACTTAGACCTCAATCGCATATGAAATTTTTTTAGAACACATAAAAAGCAAAGAATTGCTTTGATTTTGGCATAGATAAATTTATATTTGGGCCTAAATAGATGAAACCAGTTAGATTATGGGCTTAAGATAGAAATATATACATGATAAACTACACAGGCTTGCAGATAATCACCATCGACTAGTTACATAAAATCATTTAAGTTCCATAATCGTCATTTTATTGTATTGCTACCTCAAATTCACTACTCGTGACGTAGACTATATATATTTGGTGTGTATATATCATATATATTCACATGCTAACCCATAATAATAATATAACCCCCCCCCCCCCCCCCCCCCCCCCCCAAAGGAAAAAAAAGGATTCAACATTGATGTTCATCAATATTTAAATGCATTTAACATCCAAACGATCATATTTTATATAGCTGCCTGAAAGGCTGCAGACACCAGTAACCAAACAAATTATTTAATAAAGGGAAAAGGAAACTTCATAATCCACATGCCTAGCCATCGCTCTACAAGTTAATTTCCACTCTAAAAGAGTACAATAATATGATAACTCCAAATAATCAGTAGAATATGTATACAACCCCCCTATATATTAAAGCAATCATACAATGAACACCACTTCTGCATATTAAAAAAAAAAAACTATAAACAGTTAAACTATAATAAAATAGTATCCTTCAATTATTAGTACCCTAACTTCTCTCAAACATTCACGCATAACTATGATCCAAGTTTAAGTATTAAAACAGCAAGGGAAGTAAGAGCCTGGATAATATCTCATCATAATATAGTATAATTCACAATGTTGCTAATCACGCAAAAAACTAGTTATCTTGTTTGTTAATTATTAGCATAAACGACCATTTATTCGTTAAAAAAACCAATATATAAAACATAACTATGTATCCTAGCCTAGGTCTCGCTACTCACCAATGAAAAATAATATTATATATATACATCCCATCATAAAATAAATAACACAATGCATTTATAAATGTTTGCTAGAAAAATTTCTAGCTTATTATAATGTATTCTTACCACACACACACACACATAATGACAATATAGAAAGATAGAGAGAGATGAATAGATGGAACACACACACAATTTATATACTCTCTCACATGTTACCTCCTTGCTGATTATGACCATTGTTCCAAGGAAGAAAAGTCCCACACGACCCTCCGGTACCACGACTGGCCCCGGGAAGCCTATAAACCGGGTTTACCTGCTGCGGCTGCTGTGGAAGTGGCTGAGGCTGAAACACCAAGTCGACGACGTTACTAGGTGTTGAAGTGGACAGACCGTAGTGAACCAAGTCAGCATTAGCTGCGTCGAGCTCCTTCTGAAGCCTATGGACTTGTCTCTGGAGATAAGAGATGGCTCCAACGCAGCCATAGACAGGATCACGAACACGTGCCTCGGCCTCATAGGCTAAGGAGTTGACTGCGTCTTCACGCTGGTGAGGGAGGAGTTCGTTGAGGAGCTTAGTGACGTTGCTCGCTCCGAAGATTTTGTGGACGTTGGCGAACTTGTGTGGCTCCTCCGGTGGGAAATATGGTGCGAATATGCATCCCGGCATGCATTTGCGGCGAAGAAACTTGCACGCGGCGCATGGTGAGTTATATGTATTTGATGATGACGACGCCATGTCTTTTTGAATTTTTAGACCTAATATTAAGTTTTCAAACATTTTAGCATTAGAAAGAAGAAGTTAAAACACACACATACCAACACATAAACATATACAAATACTTTGAATGTTCTAAAAAGGTTTCATCAAGAAGTTGTGTTCTTCTATGTTATACTTAAAAACATAAAAACAAATTCGATTACTTAGATCTTTATCTGAATTTCTGCTATTTTCTTCATTTATTTTCCGTTCCACGTTTTTCTTTATATATATGACAAAGGCATATAAACATATAGAGATACAAACGTACACATGCAAGGTAAACGTAGAAAAGGGCATAATATGTCCAACATCGAATCTAAGGAAATGAACACAAATTTTATATTTACAAAACCTAAAGGTCTATAAACTGAAGATTAACAACCAGGACATGCTGGTAAATTTAACAACCAATTGGGTTTTGTACTTGATGTTTTTGTTTTTGCGTTTAGTACCAATCTGTCACTTTTAAAAAAAAAAAACATAAAAATTTGGACTCTTCAAAAAAAAAAAATATAAAACCTCACTAACATAACATATAAAGCTTATTAAGTATAATTTTTATAATTTTTTGAAGTAAGCTTTATATATTTTTAAGCTACTACATAAAGATCGTGATTAGGATACCTGGTCTAATTTAAATATAGACGAACATCACATAGCCAAAAAATGATTATTACATATCATTGCTTCTTAACGAATCTCTCTAAAAATGATTGAAGAAATTGATTTAAAATGGAATCTAGTAAATTTCTTCTACCAGAATTTTCTTAACAGAGTATATACGTGGCTAAGACATATATATGGATCAGTTAAAACTCGATTCAAACTGCATGAGACTAGAAGTGTTTGTACAACTCCTTTGACAAACAAAACAGTCTATCGTTTTATGTCAGATCAATGAATTTTTGTGTCTCTCTGTATATATATCAACATTACTTATAATTATACTAGCTTTATGTTTTGTTCAATGCAAATATATAGTACAATTTGCACCCAAAAAATATATGTAGTACATAATTTACTTTGATTTTTCTTTTTCGATTCAATTGAGCTCTTATGTGCTTTACCATCTTCATCATCTTCATCTCTCTCCTCAACCCTAGCTTTGTTAATAAAAAAAACTAATAAACCTGAAAGGAAAACCCAGTAAGGATTCTTTAAATTCTATTCGGAACCCCCAAAAATTGATTAAACTTGATCATAGAAAATTCAAGTTTCTATTTCCCTCTCTTTTTGCTCCTCCTTATCCTTGTCGAGATGAAACAATTAATTCCACTAACCTCAAATTAATCCTAATTTTGATATGTATATAGAAACTTTAGATCTGATATTAATTAGGTCATCGCAAACTGGAGACTGTTGTAATGAAAATTCAATTAACACATGTATTTTACTAGTATCTTTTTCTCATATGCTAGAGTAGAACTTCAAAAGATCAGTGTACAGAAATGTCAAAGTGGGTTATATAACAAATATAAGCAATCGAACATGAAGCATAGGAAAACAAACATAGTATAGAAATTAACGATTATCTTTGATGATCGGAAGCTATGCTACATCTAGGAGTTTATTTAGATACAAATATACATACACATATCAAAGCGTGTATAGAGATATAAATATATATACCTACCTTTAGATCTTTAGGTTCTTTGAGGATCTAAGTGTATCTTTCTTCCTCTTTCAATGGCTTTTTCTTACCTTTGAAATTTGTTTCCAAAGTAGATGTAATAGGCTTAACTCTTTAGTCAATGGGAGGGATAATTTAGGTGCACAGCCCTCTCAGAGAAAGGGGAAACCCTAATTTCAAGAAGAATTGAGAAAGATTTGTATAGAGGCTGAGAATTTAAAGAAACCAAACAACCAAATAAAAATGTAAAAATTGAAAAAGAAAATTTTAGTGGAGAAGAAGGAGAAAGAGCAAAAGACAAAGTGTAATAATAACCAATGAACAATTAATAAACAGGAAGAGAAGGAGAAAGTATGCCCCTCAAAGAACGACTATGACATTTCATCTCAAGAATAATAGTAACATCAGCCACTGTGCTCACTTTTGTCTCCCAATAAATTAATTTGTTTAACTTTAGCTTTTGTAATTTTTCTTCATGCATTAATGATAGCAATATTCCCTAACAGTCTGAAGATCAACCCTAAGCTAGCTAATAAATAATCATTGTGTATATATACCCTAAGCACGCTGATGGCCAAATTAAGAATTGTAACCTTAAGAAACCCTAAACGTCTCCAACAAATCTCAACTGTCGAATTATATGATCACAACAATCCTTGATATCCAATGGGCACTAACATATTATTTAGAATATGAATGGTTTTGGCAGAACAAACGAGAAAGTGAAAAAAAAGCATATGGCTAACTGTATTCGATGGTATTGTAATATCTCACATACTAAAATTAATAGAGTATTCATTCTTTTTTAGTTTTAGCTAAACAATATAATTCTTCAGTTTAATTCAATTGAAAATATATATGAACAAGAATAAGCTCTTGAGACCTTAAAGTAGGTCGTTAGAGACAGGTAATCAGTAAAAGTCAATAGATTTCATGTGAACTCAAGTCAAGTTTTAATAGGTTTTGTAAAAACAAAACTATATGAGAGGGGGGTCCTATAAGTTTGAAGCTATAGCTAGGGTGCTATAGGAAGTATTATGAGTAGTGACACGTGGATGGGAGAGAAGCGTAGAAGACACGCGTCACAAGATAAGGAGGCCGTTGAAGAAGTTTGTTACGCGGAAGAAAAAGAGAGTTTGAATAAAAGAGGAAGAGTAGATTCATTTGGATTATCGATAAAAATGTATAATGTTTTCCTTCTTGATCTTTAGTTCTGAGAACTTGTGAGATAACTTTTCATAGCTTTTGAGTTGTTTCTTCTTGTAAACTCTTGGCGTGATTAGTCGATTCTTTGTGAATAACATTGGATCGTTTGTTACGGAGATCGGAATTCTATATCAAAGGTATCAGAGCTACACGAACCTCGGAAACAATGGCGGAGACGCGATCTCAAGCTCTGCTGAAAGGAACGACGCCGCGTGAGTCGGAGTTAGCGATTACCAGTCGATTTGACGCGTTGGAGAAGGCGATCGAGATTCAGAACGAGAAGAGCGCGCGAACGGACGAGAGTGTACGAGAGATGATCGAGACGTTTAAGCTGATGACGAACAACAATCCGATGAATCCGTCATCAAGTAATGCTACGCAGCATGATCCGTATCATCGTCATCGTCAAGGTCAACAAACGTATTACGCAGGTATGACGAGACTTGCGAAGGTTGACTTTCCTCGATTTAACGGTGAAAATGTGAAAGAGTGGTTGTTTAAGGTAGAGGAGTTCTTTGGGATAGATAACACACCATTGGATCTCAAAGTTCGTTTAGCTTCGATTCATTTCGATCACCTAGCAGCAGCTTGGCATCAATCAATAGCTCAATCTGAACAAGATGCTTACGTTATCGAGGATTGGGAGCAGTATAAGGTGTTGTTGAAAGAGAGGTTTGAAGATGTTCTAGACGATCCTATTGCGGATTTGAAGAGACTACAAGAAACGGCGGGTATTGGTGATTATCATGCTAAATTTGAGCTTATTCGTACTCGTGTGAAGCTGAGTGAGAGTTATTTGGTTAGTGCTTACTTGGCTGGCTTAAACAATGATACTCAGATGCATGTGAGGATGTTTCAACCTAAATCGGTGCGGGAATGTTGGTTATTGGGACGTCTGTATGAGACTGCTCATCCCCGGAAGCTTTCTTCACAGAACTGGTCACAGGCGAAGAGTAACTCTTACACAAATAAGGGTCTATTGCAGACTCCAAAGCCTTCGGAAGTGATGAAGTACAATGAAGGAGCTGACAAACAGAAAGAGGGAGTGAACCAACCCAAAAAATTTTTATCAAATGAAGAGATGAGTGATAGAAGAGCGAAGGGTCTGTGTTATTATTGTGATGAAAAATATACTCCAGGGCATTATCTGAAGCATAAAAAGACTCAGCTTTACTTACTAGAGTCTGAGGAGAATGAAGAGTTCTTTGAAGCGGAGGACGGGGTTGCACAGATTGATGAGGAAGGTGATATTGCTCATATTTCCGTTAGTGCAGTCGCGGGTGTCACTGAGAATTACAGAACAATGAAGGTCCGTGGTTTACATGGTAAACGCACTCTTTACATCCTTATTGACTCGGGATCCACACATAATTTCATGGATCCAAGTGTTGCAGAGAAGTTGGGATGTGAGATCAAACCACCTCGTATGAAAAGAGTTGCGGTAGCTGATGGGGGAAAGTTGATGGTGAAAGGAACTGTAGAACAATTTGAGTGGCGTTTTCAAAATGCTACTTTCCAGCAGGATATGATGTTGATTCCTTTGGGCAATTGTGATATGGTTTTGGGGGTGCAGTGGCTTTCTTTGTTTGGACCAATAACTTGGGATTTCATGAAGTTGGAGATGCAATTCAAATATCTTAACAAGAGAGTCGTATTACATGGACTAAAGGAGGGAGTTGTGACGGAAGTACAGGCTAAAAAGGTAACTCTGTCAGAGGATGATGCGCAAATAGCTATGATTTACATCAACCCAGTGGAGGAAGGAGTGGAATCTGAGTTGTTTTCAGTAGGAGTGAGTGCTGATACACCAGAACTATGGTCAGTAGGAGTGAGAGCTGATACACCAAGACAGTTATCAGTAGGAGTGAGTGCTGATACACCAAGACAGTTATCAGTAGGAGTGAGTGCTGATACACCCGAACTGTTTTCAGTAGGAGTGAGAGCTGATACTCCAGCAATGTTTTCAGTAGGAGTGAGTGCTGATAGCAGAGCTGGTAGTAAAGAAACAGATTTTGGTTTGAAAAGCTTATTAAGAGACTATAATGATATATTTGAGGAACCAACAACACTTCCTCCATACCGGGTGAACCATGATCACAAAATTCCTTTGATGGATGGTTCAAACCCAGTCAATCAACGTCCTTATCGTTATGCTCTATATCAGAAGACAGAAATTGATAAAATGGTTCAGAGTTTATTGGATGCCGGCACGATTACGGATAGTTCTAGTCCTTACGCATCGCCGGTAGTTCTTGTTAAGAAGAAGGATAATACATGGAGATTGTGCGTTGATTACAGAAACCTCAACAGCGTGACAATTAAGGATAGGTTTCCTATTCCGCTAATCGAAGATTTAATGGATGAGTTGGGAGGGTCGTCTGTATATTCCAAGATTGACTTACGTGCAGGCTATCACCAAGTGCGTATGGATCCTAAAGATACACACAAAACTGCATTCAAGACGCATAGCGGTCATTATGAGTACAAGGTCATGCCATTTGGTCTCACCAATGCCCCTGCTACATTTCAGAGTTTGATGAATTCGGTTTTCAAACCTTTCCTCAGAAAATTTGTTCTCATCTTCTTTGATGATATACTCATATACAGCAACTCTTTGGAGGAGCACAGTCAGCATCTCCAACAAGTATTTGAGGTTATGAGAGCAAATAACTTGTATGCCAAGAGAAGTAAATGTGATTTTGCTACTTCTCGTGTGGAGTACTTAGGGCACTTTATCGAGGCTAAGGGCATATCTACAGATCCAAGCAAGATTAAGGCTATTCAGGAGTGGCCAGAACCTAAAGCTTTGAAACAGCTGCGGGGATTTCTGGGTCTCGCCGGATACTATAGGAGATTTGTCCAGAGCTTTGGGAGTATTGCAAGACCACTTACCATGTTAACAAAAAAAGACTCTTTTGTGTGGTCTCAGGAAGCTCAGGAAGCTTTTGACAAGTTGAAATCGGCTCTGTGCAACGCCCCTGTATTGGCATTACCTGATTTCAAGAAACAGTTTGTTGTTGAAACTGATGCGTGTGGAAGTGGTATAGGAGCTGTGTTAATGCAAGAAGGTCATCCTATCGCCTATATAAGTAGACACTTGAAAGGTCAACAACTGCATTTGTCTATTTACGAGAAGGAGTTGTTAGCAGTGGTCTTCGCAGTTCAAAAATGGAGACACTATCTGCTTCATGATCATTTCATCATTCGAACTGATCAGCGAAGTTTGAAATATTTGTTGGAACAGAGGTTAAACACTCCAATCCAACAACAGTGGATGCCTAAGTTGATGGAGTTTGACTATGAGATTCAGTATAGGCAGGGGAAAGACAATTTGGCTGCAGATGCGTTATCAAGGGTTGAAGGCTCTGAAGTGTTGAGTATGGCTCTGTCAGTCATGGACTGTGACTTGATGAAGCAAATTCAGGAGAGTTACAGGGAAGATGTGTCTATTATGGAGGTGATTGAATCTTTAAAAAAGAAACATGACGCTAAGAAGCATTTCACATGGTCTCAAGGTACTTTGCGTAGGAAGAGTAAATTGGTTATTCCTGCAGTCTTACAGTTGCGGAATACAATATTGGAATGGTTACATGAGTCGAGCAGTGCAGGCCATTCAGGACGCGATGCCACTTATCAGAGAGTGAAGAGTTTGTTTTATTGGAAGGGAATGAATAAGGACATACAAAGTTACATAAGGCGTTGTGCAGTATGTCAGCAATGCAAGCACGAGACAGTGGCTTCTCCAGGATTGATTCAGCCACTTCCTATTCCAACAGCTATTTGGTCTGATATTTCGATGGATTTTATAGATGGGCTTCCTAAATCTTTCGGCAAATCGGTGATTCTTGTGGTCGTCGATAGACTCAGTAAAGCTGCTCACTTTATTGCCCTCAGTCATCCTTACACGGCAGTTTCGGTTGCTCAAGCATTCTTGGATATCGTCTATCGTTTACATGGGTTACCCCAATCGATTGTCAGTGACAGAGACTCGGTGTTTTTGAGCGAATTTTGGAGAGAATTATTTACTCTACAAGGTGTTTCTTTAAACTACTCCACAGCTTATCACCCTCAGAGTGATGGTCAAACTGAAGTGGTGAATAAGTGTTTAGAGACGTACTTAAGGTGTATGACGAGTGAGCGACCACATCTTTGGAGCAAATGGCTGCCTTTAGCTGAGTACTGGTACAATACAACGTACCATACCTCTACACAACTCACCCCTTTTGAGGCAGTGTATGGTCGTCCGCCTCCAGTCCATTTACCTTATCTTCCAGGTGAATCAAAGGTTGACGTGGTGGCCAAATCTTTACAGGAGCGAGAGAGCATGATCTTGTTGTTACAATTCCATCTGTTACGTGCTCAGCATCGTATGAGGCAAAATGAAGACTTGCATCGCACGGAACGGAGTTTTGACATTGGAGATTATGTTTATGTCAAACTACAACCATATCGACAACAGTCTGCGGTGGTCAGGACTAACAACAAGCTATCTCCTAAGTTCTTTGGTCCCTACAAAATTCTTGATCGTTGTGGTTCTGTTGCGTACAAGTTGGAGTTACCACCATCTTCTCTCATTCATCCGGTTTTTCACGTTTCACAACTTAAGGTGTTGGTTGGTAATGTGCACACTTCAACTGTGTTACCTTCAGTCCTTGACGATGTGTTACTTAAGCAGCCGATACGCATTTTGGAGAGGAAGATGGTTAAGCGACAGGACAGAGCCGCCACACAGGTTTTGGTTCAATGGGCTAATCAAGGAGAGGAAGAGGCTACTTGGGAGTTTCTCTATGATTTACAGAAGAAGTTTCCTTCCTTTGAACCTTGAGGTCAAGGTTCTCTTAACAGGGAGGATTTGCTATAGGAAGTATTATGAGTAGTGACACGTGGATGGGAGAGAAGCGTAGAAGACACGCGTCACAAGATAAGGAGGCCGTTGAAGAAGTTTGTTACGCGGAAGAAAAAGAGAGTTTGAATAAAAGAGGAAGAGTAGATTCATTTGGATTATCGATAAAAATGTATAATGTTTTCCTTCTTGATCTTTAGTTCTGAGAACTTGTGAGATAACTTTTCATAGCTTTTGAGTTGTTTCTTCTTGTAAACTCTTGGCGTGATTAGTCGATTCTTTGTGAATAACATTGGATCGTTTGTTACGGAGATCGGAATTCTATATCATAGGGTTAGTATCATACCAACAGTTACTTGTGTTATAGTATATATTAAAGATATATTATTTGAAGTGACAATTGACTGTGACATTTGTAAGTGTGTTCTTCTTAATTAGTTTTCGCACCATTTTATCACCAAATAATTTTAGCCGAAAGTCAGATTAATTATCAGAGTAGACATACAGAAAATCTCTAATAAGAATTTTCCGCATGCCCACATCAAATAAACATTTGAGCTGAAGTCCAAAGTTTAAGTGATCACATTAGTTTATATAGTGAATCTCAGTCTGGTTGTTTGCGGTTAACCTCTCGTAAGACAGTTTATTTTGAAGATAAACTGTAAAATTCACCTTATAGAAACTTTTAGCCTTTTGAATGCTTTTAAGATACAGTTCCAAAAAATAAAAAATAAAGGAATTTTTTTCAAGATCCGTTAGGTTATTAATTATTGTGTATCGAGTTATGATGGGGGTTAGTGGTGGGATTTAGAAATTTACTAAAGTGAAGCAAGCATCTAGGCTTTATCACCAAACTAATTTACTCATATTAAAAATCTTCACTATGTGACTAATATAAGAAGTTAGGGTTCGAACATAGAGGTGCTATACTTTGCTAAAAGAGGACTCTAGTCTCGTACTTCTGCTAACGCAGAGTTCATATCTTATTACTTACTAGACTACAAAAAAACTGGTTCATATCGAACTTAAAAATCTCAATCTTACTGATCTGAAAATTCAGATGGCTAAATATCAACTAAGTTCGAAAATTCTTGAACAGTATTTATGATTTGGTTGGTTTGTTTATTAATTCAACCATGAATCTTTTGGAAACAGATTCGTAGCTACCGTTGTCAAGTTTTCTTATAGCATTAATTAATTCATAGACTTCCACTTATAATAAATTAACAAAAACTGATTCATATTCTTACCAAACAAAAAACTGATTCATATTGGTTAAATCATATAACATTTGTAGCAAAAAAATCATATAACATTCTATCTTACTTTCGGTGAGGTTTTCCACATACTAGATCAACATCTTAGAAACATATTTTGACAAGTTTTACCATCAAAAGGTTAAAAAATAACTAATTATATTGGGTTTTTAGATTGAACAAAAAAAACTAATTAGATTGGTATTGATGTATGTATATAAACCTCCAATGTATAGAGGTTGCATATAGGAGAGGTGGGGGTATGAAGTGTTATAAAAGGTTTGCAGAGATATAAAGCGAATATGGGTGATGGGTCCTCCTCACACATATGATCTACTAAAACTAGACTAGTACTACTGTCCCTTGCATTTTTTCCTTGTAATTTACTTTAATACAATCCTTGTGATAATCTAAGAATCTCTAGAAACCACATTATATATGGTCTCATTTGAAACAACGCACACATAAGAGATAATATAGATTTAATGAATATGCATGTGCTCATTGTGGAAGGTAAAGTTGAAGGTATGAGAGGTCAGTGATGCAACTTGGTGAATAGTTTGTGAATGTGTCATTTTTTTTTGTTGAGAAAACGTAAATGTGTCATTTTGTTTGTCTTTATATATGCCGAATGGAATAATATCTAGATTATTATAATCATAAATAACGAAACATATATAATTTTAGAGAGAGAAAATTAGAAGAGATCGAATTTTATATACAGTACACTATATGATCATATAAGGGTTATATATTTGCAAAAATCATGAACATCAAATTAATAAGTAAATTTGGATACTTATAAACAAGAATATATATTTCGTTCATACATAAAAATTAAAACGTTTCCTTTTAGAAAATATGAAAGTATTTGATCAACAGAAATGTGTAAATATATATATATATATATATATGATTTTACAACTTTATTTATGTTCCAAAAAGTTTAACGGAAACAAAATATGTTAATCAACCTATATGTATACATTTAGTCTTATGCATTTAATTACATAATAATAATATACATTTATTTGCCGGTTTGTTCATTATTTGGTTAACAAACTAAACTATAAATACTAGCTTTTAAAAAAAAAGAAAATCAGGTATTAATTAGAATTACAACTTGAACATTTTCTCAAATGTGAAAATCTTATGTTTTGTTGACAAAGGGTATAGATTTTATTCTCTCCCTCGGGATTGCTTATTTCTCTGCAGTAACACGTGTGTTCTGTCAAAAAAAATCTCAATCTGCCTTTCAGTAACTATCACTTTTTACTAAATATTTTTTTTTTCCATCTGAAATTATATTATTCATGAAACAACGTTTAACAAGAGTCCATACTAGGGAAACAGAGCCGGCGGAACAACCGTACATCCCTGGGAACTAAGAGCACCCACAACCCAGAAACCAAGGGTTCGATAACCAATAAACAACTTTTAGAATATTTTATTATTTTTTCTTTTTTTCGTCCGAAATTTAAAAAAAAAAAAAAAAAAAAAAAGCTGACCAATCGTGGGCCGCCACGCGTAGTGGGGCCCGCGAACAGTAACGAACTTTGATATGAATCAATCCTTATGCAAGAGTTTATGGCGCACGGAAACCTAAAAAACAAATATTATAATATTTTTTCTCCTGACAAATATTGCTAAGGACTTAGCGTTGGGGGTGCTCTAAGCCAGCGGAACAACTATATATCTCTGGAAACAACAGCCCAATCAAGGCAACTAATAACCAAACTAATATCAAAGCTGAAACAAGCAAGATTAACCGACCGATATTAGGGAAAGGCTTCAAGATACCATAGAAGAGCCGGTATAGAAACCATGTTCTGAGAAGATAAGATCACACTAGGATAAACCCTTTCCCAAGAAGACATTTGCCCACCTAGCAAACTCCACAATTATAAGGAATAAACCAACAAGAAAATCCAAGCAATTATCTTCACCCGTTGCTGTATAAAGGCCTTAAAAACCCAAACCCACAAACCAGACAGTATCAAGACAGTAGGACTACACCGTGGAAGCCAAATCGATGACGAAAGCAAGGTGGAGACGAATTGGAGATGGGAAAAGGAGAACTCCTGGTCTCTTGACGAAGAACCCAAACACCACTCAAATCTTGCACAAGGAAGAACAGACTCAGAACTAGAATTGAAGAAAGTACAGTGATGCCGTCAGCGAAAGCGCGTGCTCCGCACCAAGCGGCTGCACCGCACCGTCAAGAGATCCCCGATCTCAGATCTGGCGCCAGACGCACCACCGGACCCAACTCTCTGAAACAGAGCTGAAACAACAAAGATACTGGAACTAGAAAAAGTTCCCCACCAACCTTCGAGACGAGGAGCACAACAATAAAGATACAAGCATTGCTGCTTTAACCCGTGATAGAAACACGGGCACCTCCTGCTCACACAGAATCTCACCACTTGAAAATCCTCCTGCTAACCTGAAAGCAGAACACCGTGACCCCACCAAAACGCAAGACCTCGACTTCGTACATTTCAGAGAAAATCAAGCTTCAACACCAAACAACAAGACACAAAGAAGAAAATAAAGCAACTACTAAGAGGATGGGGTCTCCTCCGGCGCCGGCGAAGAGCACCAGCCACCGGAGAGACCCAGATCAGAGAACAAAAGTCTTGGCGGCGCTAGAAAAGCTTGAGAGAAAAAAATAGGGTGACCCAGATCAGAGAACAAAAGTCCTTTGCACTTTTTACTAAATATATGATCACGAAAATGTTATGCTATATATAATTTTCGACAAAAGTGCTATATGTAGTTTTCATGGCCTATCCAACTTTTCCTTTGTAGCGATTATGAAAATTTGATGTTTTCTATCTATTGCATGTTCTTGTACATATTTAAGCTAAATGAATATTTCATATGCATGTACGAGTTTAGTAAGAAGATAACAATTAGTAAACGTAGTGTAAATGTAATCCCACGAGTTGTCCAAGTATTACGAGAGTTATAAATCAAATGGGCGTTGGAATGTAGAGATTTGTTATTCTATTTCATGACTTGATCTATAGATGCTAACTCCTATATCATTTTATACAGAGAAAAGATTATTAGAAAATAAACCTACGGTGTTTATAATCTCCAAAGATACTTTTCAACTAATTGGAATTTGTATCCTATGGGGCAAAAGCCTACCAAAAGCAAGAAGCATGCGTTTAATTTAATACCTCTATATCAATGTAGTTCGTAAAATTTATTAGGAATTTTCATGGTGATGATGTAGCTAGGAACTTACATTTTTCTCTTTCTATTTTTTTTGGGTTAAAAGACTATAGTCTATATCTTACAGATGTAAAACATTGATTGTCTTTTGGACAAGACAGATGCAATCGTGCAACACATTGATTATCAAGAATTCTTTTTGAATGTAAGACTTTATATCTACAAAATTTGTTACCACCTAAACTAGAGAGAGAGAATGTGACTGTAAAGCTTTTGCCTTGTGATAAAGCTTCAACGGCCAGTGAAAGCACTAAAGAACAAGTTCTGTATCAGCCACAGATTTGGATCATACACAACAGTAGTGAGTAGTAATCCTCAAGATTCAACAATGACAACACAATGAATGAGCCAAAAGTTTGTACATCATAAACTCATAACTATCTCTTGAGGCAGAACAAGTTCTGTATCAGCCACTCAAGTTCTTAACTTGGTAATGATCCATCACAAAAACTGATTAGCTCAAGGTGAACTCTGTAAAAGGCTTCCACATATCAACATAGCTTCGCAGCTCACGAACCGGGAGACTCTTCTTCCACGCATCAAGATCCGGTAACTCACCGGTTAACGCCACCGAGCTATCATCTCCATTCCCAAGCGTTAACACAAAGAGCTTATCACCGAACACTTGACTCATCGCTTTCAACGTTTCCACCATAACCAAATCTCCATCTCTCTCTGAATCCTCAGCTTCCACACACCTTCCTCCAACGTTCACCATGATCCTCCCTCTCTTCCTCAACCTACCCTTCAATCCCCTCCACACATTTGGATCTTGAAGCTCTTTGATCACGCTCCCTTCACTAAACAAATCCACTAAAATACCCGAGAACCCGGTTCTGACGCTAGCGTCCAAGGCGTCTCCGATGTTGATAAAGATCCTATCTTTATGGTCTCTCTCGAGCTTAGAGAGGCTAAAGAACTCTCTACCTACGTCGATCACAGAAGGGTCGATCTCCCATCCGTGGATAGTGTATTCGGGTGGGTAAAGCTCGAGGATCAACCGGGCGGTTGACCCGGCTCCGAACCCGAGAACGCCGATGGGTCCTGGAGGGATAATCGGAGGGAGGGTAGCGAAAACGTCGAAGTAACTATCGGTTAAGGTTTTGAGGAGGAAGGAGATGCTGTGGATGTTACCGGGAGTGTCGAGGAGGAGGAGGCGAGAGCCGGCGAGCGGGTGGTCGCTTCTCCGGGAGACTTCTATGACTCTTATGTAGTTGTGTCGGGATTTGAACTTGGCGATGGTTTTGACTTCGTTGGATGGGACTGCTTCGTCGTTGCTGGAAGTTCTGTTGCGGCGGCGGGGGAAGATTGGGTTTTGCGGTGGTTTAGGGCGGAGGCTGATAGGAGTGTGAAATTGAGGTGGGAGAAAATGGAGAGAGACAAGCTCCTTAGCCATGGCTTCTCTCAACAATGTGTAATTAATATTATCAAGTTTTTTTTTATGACAGGACAGTTTCAAACTTTCGGACAAAACAGTAATGGCTTTGTCCGAGAATAAAAAAAAAAAATTATATCACTGTTCTAGAATATGCAAAGGACACCAAGATGTAGTTTTAAGAGGATGGTGGATTCACTTCAGGCTCATCTTCCATATCATCTTCACCAGTAGAGTCCCTGAAGATTCAAAGAGTTTTAAATTTAAGTTCTCAAGGCATCTCAAAGGTTTGGTTAGATTGAAGTAGGAAGAAGCTTTTTTAATTACCTGTCCATAGGTGGGTCATTAATACCCGAGTAACCAACAAGGGGTGGTGATTTCTCATCATCGTCACTGTCTGATTCATAATTCGCAGTTCCACTCCAAATCCGAGGCTTTGGTCTTTCCTCCAAGTCTTCTTCCGGCTAAAAAGATTAGAGAGACAAACAAAATATATCTAATGAGTCTGTCCCCAATAGAGAGCATGAGAGAGAGATATATACATCAATGGATGATTGAATTTTTTACCTCATCCAAAACTCTATTCACTGGAGGTGTGTGCTGAAACTGCACGCTAGGTGCGTGTATTAGTCCCGAAAGTTGCTCTAGCAATGTGTTCCTGAAAAATTCAAAAGTTTAACTTGACCAAGTTCAAAAGATCCCATTGACAAGCCAAGGAGATTCACAAGCCATAAGCTATGAGGATGTAAGCAAAAAGATAGAATCCTAAGTTGCATTGAGAGCATGCACGACTTCCTCGAATTGCATTAATCATAAGAAGGGGTAGCAGGAGATGTTACCTTATCTTCTCCATATCTTTTGGTGTGTTCAAATTCTCCATTGGGCCTGGATCGACGTGAAGCGTATAGTCTGGACCGAAATACTCAAAGTACTCATTGTACGGGAGCTTATTGTCCGGCTCTACTCCAACCGCAACTGCAGTCTGCAACAAGTCAACAGAAAAAAAACTTTCAAGAACAATATGTTTACCAACAAGTATAGAAGTGAAAGAGAGATGAAAAGACCTCATAACACCAGCAACGGGCAACATTTCGTATAGTATACCCTCCACCACCCAAGACCATGAGAGGAACGTTGAAAGATCTCAAGAACCGGAGGCAATCAGCATGACCCTTGACTGATAAGTTAAAGCAACCCAAACGATCACCGCTTAACGAGTCAGCCCCGCACTGAAGAACGACTGCCTCTGGCTGATACACATCCATAACCTTCTGGATAAGAGGTCTAAACATGCTGCGGAAACTCTCATCGTCCATACCATCGTTTAATGGAACATTTAGAGCGTAGTATTTCCCTTTCTCAGCGCCAATGTCTCTGATGTGACCAGTTCCTGGGAAAAAGTCTCCGAACTTGTGAAAAGAAACTGTCATAACTCTGTCGGTGGTGTAAAACGCTTCTTCTACTCCATCTCCATGGTGCACATCGATATCAACGTAGAGAACTCGCTGCAAACAAAAATATGATGAAAGCATATTAGTAATGCAAGCAATAGAAACAGCATCTTAACATTTTGAACAGCGTGCTATCACGATAAGGTAACAGAGCAACCGAATCAAAATCTAAAGAAACACAAGTAAGAAACTTAAAGAATCAGACGGTGGAAATAAAACAAGTTGCGGTGTGGAAAACTGTCTAATGTCTGCACAACTATCAATTGGCCACTGAAACACTCAAAGTGATCATGCAAGTTACAGCTGCATGTTCTCAGAAACATCTGGTGCACTTGAACTACATGATAATGCAAGATTCTAAAGGAGCACATAATGAGAGAGAGCTCGCTGCAAACGAAGTATTAGGAATGCAAGCAATGGAAACATCATCTTAACCCTTCGAACAATGTGCTTAGAATAACAAACTAACTGAATCCAAATCTAATGAAACATAAAGTAAGAAACTTTAATAATCAGACGGTGTTAACACTGAAGGGGATCATGTAAGTTGCAGCTGTATATTCTCAAAGTATAAACATGAATCAAGCAATTACCCTAAACATCTGCAACTTAAAGCACTTAACCTTAAAACCTTTTTCAATTCCTCTATGAAACAGAAACGAGTTAAAGCATTTTACCCTAAACATCTTAAGCAACTCGAGAATCCCCAAAACGATGTCGTTCACATAGCAAAACCCAGAGGCTTCACTCTTCTTCGCATGGTGAAGCCCACCGCCCCAATTAATCGCAATATCCGCATCCTGCCGGTTCAACTTAACCGCAGCGCCAATCGAACCTCCGGCGGAAGCGCGGCAGAAGTCGAAAAGCCCGTCGAAGACGGGACAATCCTCGCCGACGTTGAATCGCCTCAGGTTCCGCGCGGCGGAGTGATCGCCCATGGACTCCGGCGAGACGGAGCGGAGGAAATCGACGTAGTCCGGGGAATGGAACTGGCCGATGTCGGAGGCGTCGGCGAGGTTAGGGCGGCTGATCTCGAGGCGACGGTGGAGGTTGTAGTGTACGATGAGGCTGTGAGCCATACGGATCCGGTGAGGCTTCATCGGGTGTCCTTGGCCGTAGTAGTAGTCGCCGATCGTCGGCTCGTAGAAGTAGCTGACTCGACGCTTGCGTCCGTCGGGACCTGACGGCAATGATACGCCGCTCTCGTCTGTCTCCATGGTCGCTCTCCTCTCTTCTTTCCTTCGACAAAATAATATAGTGTGCTAACAATCCATCTCTCTGTATATATATATTAAAGTTAGCACCGGTTATCTCTCTAATCGAACCGGGTTATTTTCGAAGTAAAATCTATATTTGATCTCAAATTTGCATTTTTTATTTTATTTTAATGAATTTAATTGTTAAATTTTCATTTAATTTGTATAATTATTTTTTTTAATATAGAAACATTACTGAATCTTTGTTAAATCAGTGGAGTTTAATTACGATTCACCTTTATTTGTTTTTTCAAATACACATTGTTAGACTTGTCATTTATTAAACTAAATCGAATATAATTTTGAGTGAGTTCATAGCTACACAAAAATATCAAATCAAATTAGTTTGCAGAGTAACATATAAATCAAATAAAATTTTCTAAAATATCTTATATGATAAAAGGGATAGAGTAATCATTTATGTATCCGACCAGCTATGAATATTAATCATGTTTGATTTATTAAATAAATCAACTAATTCAATAAAACATTCGTTTCTCTACAACAGAGAGCTTCAACATGACAAGAGAACCAAGCTCTCTTTCTCTCTACCAAGTCCTTTTGCCACCATGAGGTACAAAGTTTGAGGTTGATCTTGGCCGTTTATCTCCAAACCCACCACGTCCTCCTCCTCTTGACCTGAAACTACGTCCACCTCCACCTCCACCACCAGAACCTGAACAAGTCAACAAAATGAAATCAGATCAGATCCTCACAACTATATAGCAAGAAATGGTTTTGATGAACTCAAAAAGAGATTAGAATTGAGTTTTTCACCGGAAGATCGGACTAGGGCAGAGAGAGTGGGAGGTACAACTTGACCAGCTTCTTGAAGGATCTTGATAAGCTCTCTTGCAAACTTAGCGTTGTCATGTGTGAAGAATGTCATGGCCATTCCTTTAGCTCCTGCACGCCCGGTTCGACCAATCCTGTGGATGTAATCCTCCAATGAAGTTGGGAAATCATAGTTAACCACACACTTTATGTCCTTCACATCTGCAAACAAACAAAAGAAGACAACACAGTTGAGAAGTAAGTTTGTGACCAAAAAACAAAAAAGTTTTAGTCAAGCATAGTCCTATATGATCAAGAATGCAGGAAGAAGATCAGTAAATTGATATCGATGTGATTTTGGTGTTCTAAAGCCTAGAGGAAAGAACAGAACCCCCTTATCCCTACATCTGCAGATCTGAAAAGATCAAGGAACTAAGAGCAACACATTTTTCCAAGTAAATGTGCCCACCTTAACTTGCAGGGATAAGGAGTGTGACGAGGTTAAAACACTATTAATGCAAGCAGGTGACGGATAATCCTACCAAGTCCCCTTGCTGCTACGTCAGTGGCAGTCATTATCGGGCTTCTTCCGCTCTTAAATTCTGACAAGACACGATCTCTTTCCGTTTGGTTTTTGTCACCGTGTATGGCAAGAGCTGGCCATCCATCCATTCTCAGTTGTCTAGTCACTTGATCACAACCTCTCTTTGTCTCCACAAAGATTAAGATTTTACTTCCATCCATTAGCTGCTTAAGCAGTGTAAGGAGCCTAACAAAGAAGAAAGTCGCATAAGCATCATATCCGAAAAAGGGAGAGATATATGAAAATCGATTCTTCTCCAGTTACAGAACAATTAAGAACCTGCTGTATTTCTCTGGCGTCTGTACAATCTCGATTACTTGGTTAATAGACTGGTTAGCTTTTAGATCTGCTGATCCAATAATGGCCTGTGTCATTACAATTATTTTCA
Organism: Brassica napus; assembly: GCF_020379485.1. Taxonomy (NCBI): domain Eukaryota; kingdom Viridiplantae; phylum Streptophyta; class Magnoliopsida; order Brassicales; family Brassicaceae; genus Brassica; species Brassica napus. Next base: position 4,720,048 of record NC_063442.1, read on the forward strand.
GTGCACAAACATAAACAGCTCCTACTTAATTTATGACAGTATACTAAAACTGAATAAGTTGAAAGATATATGAAGTAGACCTTGTACGGATCTCGTAGAAACTGCCTGGCGAGAGTTTCAACTTCTCGTGGCCATGTTGCACTCCAAAGCAGTGTCTGTCTGTCAGGTCGGATCTACCAAATGAAAATAACAATGTTCATTAAGATTTAAAACCATAAGTTTTTAAGTAGCAGAATACAAATGCTTAGATACAGTCTTAATGACGATATAGATGCTAGCTTTGGAGGAAGTAAAAGCATACCTGAGACACAATCTTTCTAATTTGGGGTTCAAATCCCATGTCTAACATTCTGTCAGCCTCATCCAGCACAAGGTAAGTCACCCTCTTCAAATTAGTGTGTTGGCACTCCAACATATCGATCAAACGACCAGGTGTAGCAATTACAATCTCAACACCTGACAAGACAATAATAATTCGTAATGTTTTCTGTTCCATCAAAGAACCAGATATGAAAAGCTACAATATTGCAATAACAAGAATGAACCTCTTCTAAGATCGTGAATCTGACGTCCTTTAGGAGCACCTCCATAGACACAAGTGCTTCTAACACCAGATCGCAGCCCGAACTTCCTTGATTCCTCTTGAATCTGAACTGCTAATTCTCTCGTGGGAGCCAATATTAAAACGATGGGTCCATCATCTTGACCTAATAAACCCCAACGATACACATAAGTAACCAAACATGTTCCAAATAGTCATCAATATATTGTAGTAAAAAATACTCACCCAATCGAGGTTGTGCACTTACGTGGACCAACGCTGGTAACAAGTAAGCCAAAGTCTTACCAGAGCCAGTCTCAGCAATACCAATCAAATCCCTACCCTTCAAAGCCATTGGCCATCCCTGAGCTTGTATTGGTGTTGGCTCAGTAAATCCCAACTTAGCAATTGCGTCGAGAATATTATCTATCAAAAAGAGATAAGTCAACAAAATCAAACCACTAAACCGAAACCAACACATATCAAACTAAGCACAACTAGAGGCTGTTAGGTGAACAACTAGAGGGCCATTACGTTGAGAATATTATTTATCAAACGGATAATAAGAGAGATAAGTTTACAAAATCAAACCACTAGACCAAGAAAAAACTAAGCATAAATAGAGAGCGTTTAACGAACAAAGCAGCATACTCGCACTCAAATTACAGAACATCGAGATCAACTTCAACATAAGAGATGGCATCTAACTCAGATAACAAAAGAGATAAGTCTACAAAATCAAACCACTGAACCAAGAACAAACTAAGCATCACTAGAGAGCGTATAACGAACAAATCAGCATACTTGCACTCATTTCTACAGAAGACATCACTAGTGGGCGCTCAATGAACAAAAGCAGTATACTTGCACTCATTTCAAAACATCGAATTCAACTTCAACAGAAGACCTCATTAGAGGGCGGCGCTTAATGAACAAAGCTGCATACTTGCACTCAAATTTCAGAAGAGATAACATCTAAAATCACATTCCCAAAAACACTTATGACCAATGACAGAACCAATCAATAACCTGGAAAGTTAGCATCTTGGAACATCTTAATAGGCTTAGGAACATCACGCCCTTCAACAGATATATCCTTCTCAGTCCTATACAACGCAACATCCTCCTCCGTCATCGCCTGCACCACAGGACTCTCCACGTAGAAATTCTTCTCGAAATGAACCAGATTCCCAAAACTCTGTTTCGGAAGAGAAACGCTATCCAGCTCTCTTCTACCCGATCCACCACGTCCTCCTCCACCGTACCCACCCCTCACACCCCCGTACCCACCGTAACCGCCTCTTCCTCCGCCGCGACCGACGGAGAAGCCATTACTAGGCGGGTGAAAAGACGGGTAATGACCATACCCGGAACCGTCACCGGACATTACAGGAGCCGGTCTGTATCCTCCTCCTCCTCCTCCTCCACCAACACCGCCGCCGCCGCCGCTGTAGCGTGGATTGTACGGTGCGGCGGAAGGATCCATCGGCTGAGACGAACGAACCGGTGCGCTACAGAGAGAGAGAGAGAGATAAAACGAAAGGGTTACGTTTACGGTTACGGTTACGGTTACGGTTACAGATCGAAGGAAATGAATTTGGAAATGGTGTTTTCACTTACGGAGAGCGTTGACGATACGAATTGGGATCAGCGAATCGGCGATCATGGGAGCTCATCGTAGCTTTTTGGATCGTTAGGTGTTGCGTAAACTTTGAATCGGATTCGATGCTAGAGAGAGTGCAGATAGAGAGATACGTAAGGGGCCGCAAAGGTAATAAGCCAAGATACTTATAAACGATACGTCTTCTTTACACTGTAAATTTTCCCAGATTAGAAACCCTAATTTTCACCGTGGTTTATTTTGTTCTTTTCTTTAAAGCGCGAATTTTATTTATTTTGGTGTCACTAGAGATGGGCCATGAGTGACCACTTAATGGGCTTAACCAATTGTTTATGTCCTTTTTTGGATAAATAAATTATTAGAGGTATGGAGCTAAATTCGAGTGCTCAATAGTGTGAATACTGAAGAGTGAGCAGGGGAATTTGTGTGGAGGGGTGGGGGGGGATATAAACGATTTATTAAAATCTGTATAAATTGAAGACTAGAGGTGTGGAGCTAAATTCAAGTGCTAAATGCATACGGTTTGAAATGTTCATACTAACTATTGGAATCTTTAGACTTGCGAGGAGTACATGTTTTAGGAATATATCATAATATGCTTTTTTTCAAACAATTGACAAAATATTAATTTGACTTGACTCTAATTTTTTCTTTATGAAATCGAGCCATTCGTATGTCATATGCAGAAACTAAATGGCCTACAAGGTCAGACTTGGCACATCTTACCTTTGAAACATAATAAAGCTAGTAGCCAAAGAAGATCCTATTAAATGCAAAGAAAAAAAGATCAACCAATATATATGATAAATCAATTTTCATGTGATTTTAGTACATAATGATGGTGATTGGTGAAGAACCAGCAGCCAATATTATGTAAAATAAAAATTTTAATATTATATATCTATTCTACTCAATGGCATTTAATTAGAGAATATTCCGTTATGGAAACAAAATTGTCCAAAATACCCATAGAAGGTTCAACGAATTTCGCATCCTCCATACGCGTTGGGTCCCATATGTGACGTCATTCCCTCCTTATAAAAGCCAACCATCTACAACCTTTCATCTCGGTTTAAAACACCAAAGAAACAAATAACAAACACTTTCTCTCTCCTATCCTGCCAAAAAAAAATAAAAAAATCAAAAACAAACTTAAGCAAAAACCCCTAACAATGGTGGTGGCCGTTGATGCTAACGAGAAGAAAAGTGGAAGCAGTCTTAAGTTTCTATGCAGCTACGGCGGTAAAATCCTCCCTCGTTCCACCGACGGGAAGCTCCGTTACGTCGGAGGTCACACCAGAGTCCTCTCCGTCGATCCTTCCATCTCTTTCGAAGGTTCGTTTCAGATCACTTCAATCTCTGTTTATAATCAATCGAATCGATTTTGATTTTGTTTTTTCCTCACAGAGCTCACGAAGAAACTATTTGAATTCTGCGGATACTCCGTCGATCTCCGATGTCAGTTACCTAACGGCGATCTCGAGACTCTAATCTCCGTCAAATCGGATGAGGAGCTAGCGAACATCGTCGAATTGCACAATCGCGTCTCAGGAGCCAAAATCAAAGCCGTTCTAACGCCTCCTCGTAGTCATAAATCGCCGTCATCTTCGAGCAGCGGTGGCGGCGATCGATCTCCGAACTCTCCGTTCTCCGTCACGCCGTCCCCGCCGAACTCGCCGGCGTTAGCGTACGGGAGGTGTCTACAGTCTCGGTATTGTCTACCTCCCACGGGTCTCGCGAGAAGATTCCATCAGAGATCCGGTGATTCCTATTGCTACGCGTGTCGTGTTCACAAAGGCTCTAGACTCATCTGGCATTAACGGAAACTTGGAATATACTGCATAAGATACGATTATACCAACGACGATGATGACAAAGAAGGAAATTAAAATTAAGAAATTAAAATTTGGGTGCTTAATTTTTTTATGATTTGTTTGAGAAGAGAAGAGAAGAATTAAATTTTTCCATTAATGGTGGGAGTTATAATTTAGACGGAGAACGTGACGGAAATTTTTGACCGTTACGAACCGTTAGAGTTGCAGTTACCACGTGTTCGCACGTACGACGTTGTTTTTATATACGTGGTACGTGGCGGACACAGAGAGATTTTAGCGCGTCTTTGTGCGAGATTTACACGCGTGTAGGCTAGTGGATTCGTTAGTTCAGCTCGTATTTTAATTTTTTTTTTACTTAACGAGGTTTATTTTTGTCTTGGGCCTTTTGGCTTCTTTGATAATGACAGAAGTAATTATTTTATTGTTTCAATTTTTAGTCTCACTTGATAAAAAGGAAAATAGTTAAATATTTTATTTTAATTTCGTTTTGGATTTTTGTATGCATTAAACATCATTAAATTTTACATTTATCTCTAGTTGATATATTTTTATTTGATTATGTTCATTAAAACACATGAGCAAAATTAGAAAAGTTATCAAGTAAATATATTAAATGATATTTAAAATGAAATAAATTTTAAACTTTAAAACAACTATATATTAATATAAGACAGTGGTATTAGTTCTATTAATTAATCAGAGCACACGAGAAAGAAAACATTTGTAACGGCGTATTTTAGTTGACTACCAAGTTCCCTGCAACTTGGGAATGAGACAGGCTGAAGACTAAAGAATGGAGAGTTTGGTGAGCAACTTGTCCCACTCTTAGTTTATATAATTGAAAACTTGAACCACACAAAAGAAATATAAATTAGGTGTTGTTGTTCAATAATAATAAGAGAATGACCTTTCAAGTAGGAGCAGTACCACACATATCTCCTTGTTACTTTTAAACTAATTACAACTTTTGTTTTTCTTTGTTGAAAAATCAACCACACAGGACACAAAATTGGGCTCCCTTTTCAATTTATTGGCACAAAAAGGCTCAACCTTTCTGCCAATAGTCTTTAAATTTCATATTTTTGGGCAAACAAGTTTTTCCACAGCATTAATACCAGTCAACTTTAACATTTTCAAGGTAAAAAATAACCATCATGAAACCAAGACAATTAATAATCCATGACTAAAACTCTGAGGCCAAACCGTTTCAACTTGTTCCCACCTTCCAAAGACAGAATCACAGTTGTTTTGGCACCATAAGATTTAGAAAAATGTATCCACCAAATCAAAAGCTAATGCCATCATTAAACTTCTTTTTTACTCCATTTGTTGTGGAGGTTGTTACTTAACGGGTTTCTTGCTCGAACTCTTCACCATCTGATTCCTCTCCATTGTCTGCATCATCGTCATCATCTGCTTCATCATCATCGTCTTCTTCTTGTTGGTTGTCAACGACTGGTTTTCCTACTACGGGTAAGCTAGGACTCGTCTTTCTTATCTCGTTGCACTGCACCAAACCAAGACAACAAGAGTTTACTCAAAACATACTTTACCATTCACAAGAACAAACATTGAAACTGAAAGTCCATCTCCCTTTTTCAACTCCCAAGTCTGTGATCAGACAATCTAATATATGTACATACAAACCTCAGATGAATGAGGTCGTTAATCTTCTAGTAAATAGTGTTTGAAAACATGTTTCTTATCAAGAGTTGGTTTTGGCCAATTACGTTTCCAGTTATAAGCTGAAACTCCAACGGAAGAATACAGAGTAAGAGAAGATAAACCTTTTCTTCGAACTCAGCTTCTTCCATAGCCAGAAGAATCTCTTCGTTCGGAGGCTGAGGCCACTGTATAGGTAGCAGATGCGACGCCGGAATCGTCTTCGTCGATGACGGGAACTGACTCATCAACGTCGGAAACTGTAACATTACTCTCTCTCTCTCTCTCTAAAAATCGAAGGTCTAATAACAATCATAATCAAAACGCTGCGTATTTGTTATAAGGACTCAGCCTTTAGTTAATATTATTGGGCTTTCACCCACGTAGCCTATTAAAACAGAATTAATTGACCCAACATATTGTTTGTCTACTGTACATAAAGAACTTATGTGAAGTGAAAGTGAAACACACACACAACACAGTGAAAGTACTTGTCATACTCGTATGCATTTCGATTAATCCACCGTTGAATAAGAAATAAAGTATTTAGTGGTAGATATAGTGGGGATTTTGCTTTAGATATTGTAGAAGACTTGTTTTTAAAGCGAAGGCCCATTTGGCCCACTCTATCATTTATAGGTTGGGGAAAAATCTTTAAATTAATTTCTTTTTTCTAGAAGTTCAGGAAATACTAGAGCAAGTTTATCGGGGAGATTAAGAGAGAATATCAGCTATTGAAAGAAAATTTAAAATAATAAAAAAGCATGCGATATGTTAAGAAAAGTTCTCACTAGGGAACCTTCAGGTTGTAACAATTACCACCAAATTGTTGGCTTAAATTTTGTTAGAAAGGAAAATTTGATTTTATCATTTAAAACCTTTTTTCTTTTTTCTTAGAAACTTTAATAGTTTCTTGGCGATGAGGCTGCCCTTATCCATTGTATAACTCGCATGTCATTCATTTTCACTGTTGTTTAAGTCCGGCCTCTAATCCTAATAAAAAAAAGTTTGATCATATTTTGTTTACCTTATCAAGTCACGTAGCATGTGGAGATGGATACGTGTTCAAAAAAAAAAAAAAAGCATGTGGAGATGGATATGAACAATAGTCAATAATATAAGGAAGCTAATTATAGATAAAATATTGACTAAGAATCTTGCAAGAAAAAGTTCGGTGAATAGTTGTAAAGCCTTACATTGTGTTGAAAAACTTAGGGTAAAATGAAAAAGCATCAAATATTGACTATGAATCTTGCAAGAAAATGTTAACTAAATAGTTGTAAAGGCTGTACATTGTGTAGGAAAACTTAGGGTAAATTGAAAAGCATCACATTATTATTTACAAAAGGCCGAACACAACTTTAAAAAGCTTTACTCTTTATTACCTTTTTTCCACACCCCATTTCCTGTGAGAATGAAACTTAGCATGCGGGAATATAACTATACGGCTTTGCTTCTGAAAAAACGACACAAAACTTATCTTTATATGACTCACACACATTTATACAAGTCTTTGAATCTGTGTACGTATATCTATCTATTTTACAGTATATATATGTTGGTTGACATCAGTTTGAAAATATAATAAGCAATATGTTTCTTGCTTCAAATCTTCCTCAAAAGCTTGTGTTCTTGATCTTGGTTTGTCTCGGTGAGAGTGAAGATGATGACGCTGGAAGCTCTTGTCCTGGTTAAGTCACGTTGAGGTCATCTACTCCATTGATGAAGCTAAGTGGGGAATAAGCATTCCTGGTCCGAATTGACTTCACTTTTAAATCTTATTACATATGTCTTTTATAATAACTCAATGTTGTTAGTTAAAGTTGGTATGTTTTAATCACTTACGTGTGTGTTTAACTCACTGAATGTACGGTAGCATTTTTATCATAAAGTAATCAAAGGCTTATGCTTCGGAATATAAGATTTCACATGAATTTAAATACGTCTAGCTAGAGATTACATTATAAACAACAAGCTTCCAACATGTTTTCAAAGAATTTTCTTTAAGTGTTCATAACCAAAACGAGCCTCCGAGAGTTTTCAAGAACTTATGATTTTAATTCCGAAGCAGAAAATGGACATTTAACAAAGTTTTATACTACCTGATTGCTAAATGCATAGAAAACTAGATGTACAAGGCCTCCTTGAGGTTCTCTCTTTTTGTTTCTTTTAAGTTGGGTTGCTGTCTGTTTCTTATATCTCTATAAATTGTTGTTTAACAGAGAATGGTATGAAATATTAAACATTAATACCAAAAAAAAGAGTTGTTTAACAGCAACATTGTTAAATCTTCAGAAAATGGTAAGCTTAACATTTTACCCAAAAAACTAGATGTATATATGAAATAATGAAGAGAAGAAACCCCAAAAACAACATGAAGTCCTCATCATACACCTCTCGTGGTGGCATTGGAGAAATCACTAATCAAACACATGAGCCGTTTTTCAAAAAAAAAAAAAAACACATGACCCGTACTACAATACCATCAAAGATCACTGAATACCAAGAAAATCAAGAATCTCAAATCGATTTTTTCTTCTCTCTAACGAATAAGACCTTCCTTGTTTTATTCTGAATGTATAGATTGCTACATTTGTGTGAAGCAGCGACCATGCTATGTGAATGACTCATTGATTATAATAATACTTTTTAATCACGGCCAAAATAATTCCTTAAGAAAAATACAAAACATATAAATTAAAGAAAATATTCAATTTCATGGTCCCCTTCCTTTTGTCTTCTTCCGACACACAATTTGCTTAAGACATTTATGTACTAGACTGCAAACCAAATCTAATTCATTGAATTTCTTGGTGCGCCGTAGTAATGGCGGACAAGACCAGAGGAACGACCCTGTTCGTCTTTTTTCGTTTCTCCGCGTTCTTGTTTGCTCTCTTCCTAGCTCCGGTTCCGACATCGTCACACCGTCCCAAACTCAGGTTCGGTCTGAACGGCGAGTTCAAGATTCTCCAAGTTGCCGATATGCACTTCGCAAACGGCGCAACTACTCGCTGTCTCGATGTTCTTCCTCCCCAGAAAGCTCACTGCTCCGACCTCAACACCACCGTCTTCATGTCTCGAGTCATCGCCGCCGAGAAACCTGACCTCATCGTCTTCACCGGTAAAAATCCAAACTTTAAATTAAAAAAAAAAACCCAAACTTTAAACTAAAAATCCAAACTTTAAATTAATTAAAGTGATTATCTTTTGGGTCTCGTGTTCATTCTCAGGTGATAATATATTTGGGTTTGATGTTAAGGACCCTGTGAAGTCAATGAACGCTGCTTTTGCTCCAGCGATTGCCTCTAAGATCCCATGGGTTGCTATATTAGGAAACCATGATCAAGAATCTACTTTGACACGACAAGAACTGATGAAACACATCGTGAAGCTTCCCAACACTTTGTCTCAAGTGAACGCTCCTGAGGCTGCTCATTACATTGATGGGTTTGGTAACTACAATCTCCAGATCCGTGGAGCTGCTGAGTCCAGTCTACAGAACAAATCTGTTCTCAATCTTTATTTTCTGGACAGTGGAGATTACTCTAGCGTTCCTTACATGGAAGGTTATGATTGGGTCAAGACTTCTCAGCAGTTTTGGTTTGAGAGAACTTCAAAACGTCTCCAGGTATACCACCACCAACAATGAACAATCAAATCTCTTTGTCTCATTTATCCCTGCGGATTCGAATAAAACCAAACCAAAAAAGTTCGGTTTTCGGTTCACTTTCGGTTTGGTTCAAAAAGCTTTTCAAAATCAATTCGGTTTAGTTAACCGAACAATTATTTTTTTTTAAAGAAATTGTACCAAAACTAATCCAATTTATATCGAAAATGGATCGATGTTAACTAATAATCTATTAAACTTAGCCAAATTAAACGATTTTAACAGAAAATACCCGATTTTAATCGATTTTAATGAAATTTTCTTTTTTTCAAAGACATAATTCGGTTATTTCGGTTTTGAAATTGGAAACCAAAATTAACCGAAAACCGAATCGAAATATTATTCGGTTAACTTCAAAATTATTTTTAAAACTTTGGTTAACCGAAAACCAAAAAATTCTGGCCTAGTCTCATTGATCTCTAACCCTTTGGTTTTGATGATGATTGCAGAGAGTGTACAACGCAGAGCCTAATCCTCAGCAAGGTACAGCTCCAGGACTAGCTTACTTCCACATTCCATTACCAGAGTTTTGGAGTTTCGACTCAAAGAACGCGACAAAAGGAGTGAGACAAGAAGGAACATACTCAGCTTCCACAAACTCTGGTTTCTTCACAACGTTGGTAACTAGAGGAGATGTGAAGTCAGTGTTTGTGGGTCATGACCATGTCAACGACTTTTGTGGTAAACTCAAAGGTTTGAACTTATGCTATGGTGGTGGGTTTGGTTACCATGCGTATGGTAAAGCTGGGTGGGAAAGGAGAGCTAGAGTTGTGGTTGCTGAGTTGAATAAGAAGAAGGGAGATGTGAAAGCGATTAGGACATGGAAGAGGCTTGATGATCAGCATCTCTCTGTTATCGATGCTCAGGTTCTTTGGACCAGTTCTGTGAACGGATCAGTTGCTTCTCGTTTATGACTATATGTGGTTTGTATGTTTTATCTGAGTACAATGTTTTGAGTTTGGTAGAAACTGTTTTGGTTTCATATTAGTTTGATGCAACTTTGGTTTGATTCGTTTTAGTTAGACATTTAACTCAAGTAACCTTTGATCATCTCAGCTTTACATTTATAATGTAGAACAATACAATTGCAAATTTTTAGCAAGTGGCCCGTATAGCTCAGTGGTAGAGCGTCAGTCTTGTAAACTGAAGGTCCGTAGTTCGATCCTGCTTGTGGGCACTTTTTAAAATTTTCATTGTTCCTAGTTCTTGCCAAACGACGTCGTCTAACAGTGCTCAACTCTGCCGTTTTGACATTTGAACTGAAAAGGCCCAAAAATGAAACACATGTTGCTAGTACTAGTATGGTTTCTTCATATTTGTATCAATCTATGGGTAAATATAAGTATATTTTGTGATTGTATAAACTATTTGAATGTGTACTTGTCATGATGCTTCACTTATATCTCCTGCTTCCATCTGTTAGTTTATTTAATATGATGTTGTGCCTTCAGACCAACTAATGAGGGTTGAACCAGTTTGATTCTTTAGGTAGCTAAGTGTTTTTTTTTTGACAAGTATGTAAAGGTAGCTAAGTGTTAACATTCATCAAAACTTAAAAGATGAAAGTTTGCATGTTAAGATGTTTACATAAACAATCATAATCCATAGTAGAGGATTCATTGAGTTTGGTGTGTATCCAGGGAAGCTGCATTGCTAGGATTCAAATAAAACGAAATTGTAGTTGATCTTGAAGAACAGGTAAGCTTATTCTATATTAATGGAGCATTTAACGAGTGTTAATTAGTAATGTGTTGAGTTATATACGTAGTAAACTTTGCCGACTGAAATAACTCTAGCCGACGCAACGACCAAAATAAAATGTAACCAACCCCTTGTTCACTTTTTTCATCAAGATTATTACATAACTAGCTTTCATGTGCTAGTTTCATTATATTATATATACACACACACAATACACGCTGGTGAGGTCAGCAGTGAGAACCTTTTTTGCAGCTGAGTGCACCCGATGCTATAGTTATCTCACCAACGTGAGAGGACGGTCTAGCAGCTAGGCTTGAGGCTTTCGAATAGCTTGACGATTTACCTGGCCCAGCTCCAGAAAGTGTAAAGAATGCACCGTTAAGCATTAGATCTCCTTCTGATCTCCAGTTCCAATGACTCCACTCGCTTTCTGGCGCATCCTCATGCTTGGTTACCTTTTTTTTTTTTCCGACAAACATGTTATAGTATTATAAATTTGAATGAAATAAAATCACATTTTAGTTAGTTAAGTTAAAAACATGATTACCTCTTTGTCAAAAGGGCCATTAGGAGCAAGAAAGCGGTTGCCTTGAGAGTTGATGGTAGGATTAGCACTTCCTCCAATGGCATACATCTCCCAATGTGTATAGTCATTGTTCACCACATGAAAATATCCATGTCGACACCTACATACATTATATACACATAATTTTTTCATTACTTTGTTAAAAGCAAAACTAACATGCTCTACTTATAGAAGCAGTTTTAACTCTCTAAATTGATCTACATCTATAATTAAAATATTAGCAAAATGTTAACTCAACTAAGAGCATCATCAGTGATTAAAATGTTGTGAGTTTCTAAAAAAAATATAAAAGATTCATGCTTTATTTATTTATTTATTTTTATTTCTTTATAAATCAATCAACCACTAACCTATTGACAAGTTTTGTGAAGAACAAAGTATTTTTTTTCTCCTAATTGTAGTTATTTTAGAATAAGAGACTCTATGAAAACTTCACCATTTTAAGTGCTCTAACCTAACTACTTTACAGTAGATTAAGACATTATAATTTATTTCGCTTGATCGATCTTTATATGTAAGAAACTAACAAGATAGCTGGAGTTTAATGCAGTATTTGTGTTGGTTTTGCTATTTTCTTATAAGAGAATGTCCACCGACAATATAGTATAGTGATATACTTCACCTTTATAGTTTGTGCTACATATATCTACATATAGCCACACATAGGTTGTTTTGATAAATAAAATAATTTGAATACATTTTCTCAAAAAAAAAAAATTTTGAATACCTTGGCATTCTTTGGACGAGGCCTTCTCCAAAATGGTTAAAAGCGATAGTGACTTGCATGTTCTTGTCTTGCACATACGTGTCGCTATGTCCCAATAACATAACCTTATTGTGATGCGTCAAGTAATTATTAGAGATCGTTATAGCCGTTGATCCACGTATCGCATCAATCAACCCATCGTTACAATTCGAGAGCGAGCAATGATCAACCCATACGTGACTCCCACCGAAGATCGACACACCGTCACCGTCCGATATCGTTCGCCACCCGTAATGCTCTGGAGAGTCTCGTACGTAAGTGTTCCCACCTTGTTTACAATCATGTATATGCAAACCGTGGATTATAATGTTGGTCACATATTGTATGGTTATGCACGGTCCACCAGAGATGTGTACGGATGCTCCTCGACCGTCTAGGGTTTTGAAAGAATTCATTATGAGTTCTTCTTTTAGTTGGATCGTCATGTCACGGTTAAATATGATCCAAAGCGGTTGGTCTTGGATCACTGCGTATCTTAGAGTTCCGGGTTTAGGGTTTACTGGATCGTCGTTTCCTGGATCGGTGACCACGTAGAATTCACCGTCACGACCACCGATTGCGTTTTTGCCAAAACCGATTCCACAATCAGCTAACTTTTTCCGGTTTTTCTCCCAATCTTTGTCGCATCGCCAACAATCATCGATTGGATTACCGGTCTCACACGAGAAGTATCCTAAGTTCCTTCTTGATATAGACTCGTTTATTTGCCTATAATATAACCAATCAACATCAACTAAATATAAAATATCCGCATTGCTCTTGACGTCGTTAATTAATCTACTCATTATTAACATACGTAACTAGCTAATGCAGCAGCAAGTGAACATGTTTGTTTATGATAAGAATAAAATATCATAATCACCCCTGCATGGAAAGAACTTGAAAATACTTTTTAGGCTAAATATTTCAAGTGTATACAAACATTGTATTCTTGAAGAGTGTATAATTGTGTCACAATACCTGTGTACTTCCTCAACGACGAGCTCGGGGTCAGAAACGGGCAAAGACAAAGCCACTGCGGAGAAGAAAATGCAGTAGAGAAAGACAAGTGTAAAGGATGCATGTGATAAAACTAGCATTGTGTTCTTGGCTTCTTGCTGTAGATAAAGTTTTAAGGTTTTAGGATGAAACATATGAGTGAAGGGAGAAAGACAAAGAAACATATAGACTATATAGCATAAGATGACCACCTTGGGTGACTTAATGCGCATGCAAGTTGAGCTTAATTGGACCCACTTTTTCTTAGCTATTCTTTTTCTTTAATCTCAATTCTCAATACATTAAATAGTTTTTCCTGTGTTATAATGGAAATCAACCTAAATCATATAGGAGAAACACATTGCTCATTAAGAATTGATATATATGATTATACCAAACATAAGATAAAAAGTTTAAATCCTAATCAAGGGTATACGGAATGAGTTCTGATTTCTATTTATAACAAACCAAGAAAAGAAGCAAAACCCATTAGTTTCCACTGATACAATGGATCCGTCATCATTGTAAAAGTAATTATCTCAACCATTCAAGCAATTATAATCTAACCCTTGCTGAGCTAGTGACATTAAATATCCAAACATTCAGGTAATATTACTGAGCATTGAGTCATCTGGCTTAGACCATCTCCAATGGATTACTCTATTTTTTACTCTAAAATAGAGTAACTTTATAATAGAGTTTGAGTTTGCTCCAATGGTACTCTATTTTAGAGTAGAAAATAGAGTGATGAACAAAACAAAAACAAATTACTCTATATTTGGAGTAAACCTATTTTTCACTCTATTATAGAGTGAAAAATAGAGTACCATTGGAGCATTTTTTACTCTAAACTCTATTTTTGAGTGAAAAATAGAGTGGGGTTGGAGATGTTGTTAGAAAAAGGATAACTCGTAGTTAAATCTCAACGAACTTAAAGGTGAATGTTGGTGAACACTAATTAGATTGGCCACAAAGTCAACAGTGTGTTAGTGAGTGTACTTTAGTAATACGGTTTTATCACGGGTGAATTTACATTTATAGCAGTCATCCCACCAAAAACGATTGAATAGGAGAATTGAGCCGACAATGGCCCCTAGAGGTTTCATTTTGGGACCATTGAACCATGTGCTCCAAGTCCAATCTATCAATAAATTACACATAAATTTATAAATCTATATAAGACTTTTTTTCATAGCGAATAATTAAATTTTGAAACTTTTAGTTGGTATAAAATGTGTTGACAATTTAATGCACATGAAAACTATTTGCATCACTATATATCATCCACACTTTAATAATCATATTATATTTTCAGAACGCTTTATCAACTTATACAAGTGCACGTCTTACCGACATTTTCTTGAGATGCTTTAGCCAACACTTTACGTTGATGAAAAACTCTTTTCCATTTTTTTAGCATTAACGACCAAAACAACAATCATTATATAGATTTAAGCATGACTAATTTGTGTACATTAGGACATAGATTGCATAGAATAAAATTCACATTAAAAGCAGTACTATACATGTAGAAACTTTTGTGCATTCATTCGATATTTCTAGCCTGATCAGATTCGATATTCTTTTCTCGTGTGCCGAAACTGAAAAACTTGCCTCATTTCATGAAACTCTCAATGCTGAAGAACCTACCCAAATTCCATTACTCTTTACATGATCATGGAATGTTATTTGATCGTAGTTTACCATGCAAATACGAAATATGTAACCACAGGGCATAATAATAACTAAGTTCAATCATTCTATCTATTAAAGTTTTACATTGATGTACGTACGTAGATCATACGATTTGATGTTACCAAACTGAAACTTGAACATCCCGGATCTGTCAAACTTAATAATCTTTTGCTATTTTGAATTCATATCGAATACTCTTTTGAACAAAAATCTCGACGACTGTAATTCACAAGTTGTTTCTTGGTTTCCGTATGAAATAAACTCAACGTTCATTTTTTCTCTCGTTGTTGCGAAAGTTGAAAATGTAGTGTAAACAGTATAAGGAAAAAGAGAAAATTGACATTTCTAAAATCAAACAGAGTCGTTAGATTTAAGGTGGTAGATACAAAGAGAACGGTAGGATTCGAGAAAGAGAAACACTTAATTCAGACAAAAGGCATGTGAGCGGTCTTGCTTGAAAACTACTTGTCAACTTCTTCTCATTGTCAGTGTTCTACAAAAGAATTCGATACACATAGTGCATTGATCACTAAAACAACAAAGAAAAATAATGTTGATTAGTCAGTTCATAATCATCAATCAGGATTAAATCAAGAAATTATAATATATGCAATATACATACACTTTTTGGCATCATAATAATTATACAAAGAAGACAAGGAATCATAAACAATCCGAAGTGCTTAAAAGGCTAGTTTTCGGGTACAGACCGAAAGAACTAGCGCACGTCTAGTATTAGAATTACATACCTGAAGAACTGAAACCAAAGAGAAGGAAGAGAATAAACAAATTCCAATAAATTAAGAAGGTTGACGTATTAACATGTTACATGGACGTAGAACACAATAGTGCCAGTTGTTGATTATGCAGTTCATCGATTAAATCAATACTTCTAAGTTCTAACTTAAGATTAAAACAGTGACAGTTATTGCTAACTTCTAAATGCTTTGTTTTTTTAATATTTTTTTTTTGCGGATCTGTCATTGCATCTTTCGTAGTAGTAGACAGAGGCATGTAAATTGGTTGTTCTCAAGCCATAAGTCTATTGGAATGAAAAATAAAGTGGTTGTAGATCGGATCAGAGATGTTACTTAGCATATATTCAAGTTTCCTGGTATCAAATCTACATTACCCACTAGTTTATGTTCAAATTCTTATATGTCTAAGTTTTATAACATCATGTGATATTTGTTAAGTTTTCTCGAGCTCATGTCTAACGTTTGATTAGTACGATATTATCCATTTCAATTTAAAAATAAAATCTACATGGTTTTACTTTTTCACTCTTTTCCGAAAAATCTCGTATTAATCAAAATTGATTTTTTTATTATATTAAACATTATTTGTCTAAACTTCCGATGTTGAACTTGAATTGACATCTCTCAATATTTAAAAAATATATTTTGAGACCCCAATAACAATTATTTCTAGCTTGCCACTGCTTTTGAAAATGCATGGAATAGTGACATGATCTTGTCATTTCCATGTAACCTTTTATTTCACTTCCTTTTGATTGATCAATGTCAAACTAAACAGGCCTTACTTGCTGGCGCAGCCCGTTTTTGCTACATCCGATTTAATTAAACAAAAAAGCCCAACCCAACTTTAATTGATGACGTGTACCATCCAATAAACTTTTCCCTCCGCCTCAGTAAGAAGGTTAGAGTATCGCATTTGAAGGATAGACTAATCACTGTTACCAAACACCCTTTTATTTTATTTTTTTCCTTTCTTACTCACTTGACTTCCCGGAGAAACTCACAACATTCGATGGACCGCCCGGAGACGATCGCCGTCAAACACGAGCCCACGACCGTCGACTCTCCTTCATCTTCTTCCGCCGTCGCCGTAGACAACAAGCCAGCTCGACCTCAAAAGCTCGTAGTTTTAGCTGACCTCAATTTCAACCCTCCTGAGAGTGACGATCTCGACTCATCATCGATTCAAATCCCTACTCCTTCCACCATCACTAGGTACTCCCTTTCTGGCTCCTCCTACATACTATTTCAAAGGCAAAGCCTCTTCCTTTCTGTTGGGTTTCTACGAAAACACCGTATACTTGAGAAAACAGAGGTTTCGAGTAGCTTCCGGTACGACTCTGTCTCTAGGAAAGGGAAACTTTTGACGATTAGGGTTTGATTCTTACTGCTTTGGGGGCAAGAAAGTCTAGTTCTTTACGGTTCTTAACTTCCTATACAGTCATTTCAAGTTGAGCTATATATTTGAATCTAGGACTCTTTTGGCCTGTGTATTTGATCATATGTAGTTTTGGGTCGTGGGTTTGATTTTAATGCCAAAGGGGTGAATAAATGATTGTTGTTTTTAAGGTTGAGTAACGAGGAAAGTAATCAAGATGGAGGCTTGTTGACGTGCAAGGAGGTGGAGCCAGGGGAACTAGAAGCGAAAAAGATTAGTAAGGTTGGGAAATGTCGCTCGAGGAGTAAGATAGAGGGTTCCTCTGATTGTGGAGTTGATGCGGATGGTGATCAGGCTAGTCAAGGTGTCCCTGCATCCCGGGAAGAAAAGATTAGTAACCTCAAAATGGTGAGTTTATGGTAGTTCTTGAAAGGATGATGGTAGTGGTCTTAATGATAACACTTATTTGCTTATAGGGTTTGATTCATGTTGCAAGGAAGATGCCGAGAAACGCTCATGCCCATTTTATTCTCGGTCTTATGTTCCAACGATTGGGCCAATCTCAAAAGGTAGTCTTCAGCTGAGGCTTACACTGATATCTCTTAGAATAATTATCGTTTTATTGAGTTTAATGGAGAAAGTATTTAGGCAATACCAGAATATGAGAAGGCTGAAGAGATCTTATTGGGTTGTGAGCCAGAAATTGCTCGGCCAGAACTTCTCTTGTTAGTTCAAATGCACCATGGACAGGTGATTGTCTTTGTTGTGTATTCACGAACTCTTTAATTGATTGAGAAGCCACACTAATGTTCTAACACTTCACACCACATTGTAGTGTCTTCTTTTGGATGGTTTTGCGGATAGTGACTCTGTTAAAGAGATTGAGGGAGTAGAGCTTGAAGAAATTCTTTCAAAACTAAAGGATTCTATGAAGTTAGATGTTAGACAGGCGGTCGTGTGGAATACCCTTGGCTTAATGCTTCTCAAAGCTGGGTGTTTGATGGTAAAGAAATTTTTTACCATGTTTAGTGTTTCAAGATTACCAATGTGATTCCTTTCCTGATGAGGTTCTGTTTGTGTATGATTTATAGAGTGCCATATCGGTTTTGTCATCTTTGCTGGCTCTTGTTCCTGACAACTATGATTGCCTTACAAACCTTGGAGTTGCTTATCTTCAAAGGTAAGGAGCTTTCTATCTTCATTCTTCATATCTCTAACTATTATTGTGATGCCTCTCTCTCTAATTTACAAGTTTTGCAGCGGAGATTTGGAGCTTTCAGCAAAATGTTTCCAAGACTTGGTACTCAAAGACCATAATCATCCTGCTGCTTTGATTAATTACGCTGCTGAGCTTCTCTGCAAACTCAGTTCAACAGTCGCTGGTTTGTTTCTTATACCGCTAAGCAAAGTTCACATGAAGTTATATATGTAAAAGTGTTTTTGATTGTTGTAAGGTGCCGGAGCTAATGGTGGTCCTGATGCTTGTGAAGACCAGAAGGCACATTTGAATGTCGCAAAGGAATGTCTCTTGGCTGCAGTAAGAGCAGATCCAAAGTCTGCACATGCATGGGTCAACCTTGCTAATTCTTACTATATGATGGGAGATCACAGAAGTTCCAGCAAATGTTTGGAGAAGGTGTGCTCTTAACTCACTATCTAACCTTAAACTACAGTCTTGGTAACTGACTTAAAACTGTTTTTTATCTTCAGGCAGCTAAACTTGATCCCAACTGTATGGCTACAAGATTTGCTGTTGCTGTCCAACGAATCAAAGATGCTGAAAGGTCTCAGGATGCAAGCGAACAGCTTTCCTGGGCTGGCAATGAGATGGCTTCAGTGATAAGAGAGGGAGAATCTGTTCCTATTGACCCTCCCATTGCCTGGGCAGGGCTAGCCATGGCTCATAAGGCACACCATGAGATTGCAGCTGCTTTTGTTGCTGACCGGAATGAATTGACAGAGATGGAAGAACGAGCTATGTTTAGCTTAAAGCAGGTATTCACTGTTTCTGTGTTTAGCTGCTCATAGAGTTAAAAAGATATAAGATTGTTTCCTTGCATAAGACACTAGCATACACATTGAGACAAACTTTTGATTTCTTTATGCTCTTTCTGTTCACCGTAGGCAGTAAGTGAGGATCCTGAAGATGCTGTCCGGTGGCATCAGCTTGGTCTTCATTGTCTCTGTTCTCAACAATATAAACTCTCCCAAAAATACCTCAAGGCAGCAGTTAGTCGGTCTAGGGAATGTAGCTATGCGTGGTCAAATCTAGGTAACTCCCTCTTTTAAATCAATGCTTTTGCAGATTAATCTAATTGCTCTAAGATTGTTGCATTCACATGCTCTGGCTTTTAGGTATCTCGCTGCAGTTATCAGACGAACAGTCAGAAGCAGAGGAAGTGTACAAGCGAGCCTTGGCCGTGTCAAGAGAGGATCAAGCTCACGCCACATTCTCTAACTTAGGGAACCTCTACAGACAGAAGAAGCAGTACGAACTCTCCAAAGCAATGTTCTCAAAGGCGCTGGATCTGAAACCAGGTTATGCACCTGCATACAACAACCTTGGACTCGTGTTTGTTGCCGAACGTAGGTGGGAAGAAGCTAAGTTCTGTTTTGAGAAAGCCCTTGAAGCTGACTCACTGCTTGACGCAGCACAGTCTAACTTGCTTAAAGCCAAAACCATGTCAAGACTCTGTACTTGCTTCACTTCTTCAACTGTTGTCCAAGATTCTTGATACGTTTTTGTGGGTTCACAACTCTCACGTTATGAAAAAGATGAAAAAAAGCTTCGTTTCTTTTATCCTGAATATATATAGTAATGATAAAAACAAATGTATAATGTTACAAGAACAAAACTCTCACCCACTTGAGGATAAGAGAAACAAATTGAATTCTCAAAAGCTATCCATTATTAGAAAATTGCCAAATACAAAATCAAAATGGGGAAAGGAACATTGTATTCTTGCCTCTTATATCTTCTTCCTTAGCCCATCATCTATACGCAGGACAGGGAGAGAGTTTCAGTGATTCAAGCATTGTAACGTCAAGATATGAGATAGGTGGAAGATCATATACTTAGTTATATACATATGTTTCCATTGTTCAAGCATTGTAACTTCAAGAAATGAGATAAGTGCAGATCAAGTTACCTTGAAGATGTCTCCAAACATTCCTTGCAAAGGATTCTTACGCTGCACTCCGTAAAATCTCTCTGCAATCTCGTCCAGCAACTTCACAAGATCATAAATGTTCACCGTTTTACTCAGCATAGAAAGAGAAACATATATCCAATAAACAATGATCAAAACATGCAGAGACCAATCTTGTATACCTCGTTAAGCAGTGGTTCTCTATCTATGCAAGACTTAAATTTCGCTCTTAACATACTGAAAAGAGGCAAGGCATCCCTCTGCAACCTGTATCAGTACATCAAATTTGTTTAGGTAACAACAAAAGAAGACGAAGATGTACTAAGAGGGAAACAACTAACGTTTCCAGAAGATATGTGATAAATTGGATAAGGTCTGATTCTGAAAGGGTCTCTGCTTGTTTCTTAATCTCATCCATCAGAATATTTGCATCTTTCATGTTCCCCATAGATAAATACCTAAAATCCGGAAAAAAACAAGGACAAAATCAATTCTCTTTACTTCCCCTCACTCTATGCTATCTTTTGATCCAGTTATAAAGCAAAGAACTTACATGAGAACTGCTCGTGCAATGGCAAGGTCATCTTCACCAGGATAACACTGCAAAGTAGTGTATGCAAGTGAAACCATGTTACACCACAAAAAGGTTAGATTCAAATCCAGACAAATCTAAGTGAAAAGAAGAGACTGACCCTTCCCATGAAGTTGATCAGCATAGTTGCAAACTTCTCAGGGTCCTCGGCTCTAACAAAATGCCGTGATATTCGAACCATGTCCTGCAAGATTTATATTAAAACAATCATGTAAAAAATTTTATAAAAAAAAAAAGAATGTATAAAGAGATTATAAGCAAAAGGCTACAAAGAAGATTACAAGTTCAGGACACTCGGTGTAAAGATAATCAGCCAGCATAGCATGCAACTCAGGATACCCTGTACTTGGCCCTCCAAACTCCGCAGACCATCTACAACAAAAATACAAAAAAAAAAACAGTACTTTGAATTTAACTACCACACCAAACAACAAAAAATGTAAGATAACACGTGGCTATGGCTTTAACCTTATAGCAGCTCTCAAGAAGGAAGTCAAGTTATCAACCCGTGATCTAGCTTCCCCAAGAGATTCCTGAAGATTATGCACATCTTCATCATCGCTCACATCAACCAAATGAGGTGGCACAGGAACCCGAGGAAACAACTTGAACATACACCTGATACGATCTGAACACACACAAACATTATATCAGTTTACCAGAATGATTAGGGCTATGTATACAAAGGTGTATGGACTATAGACTAACCAAGAGACTCGTCATTACAAGGTGACTTGGCTTTAACTAGTGTGTCAACAAACAAAATAGCAAGGTCGGCCCCACAATTCACCAGGCCGTGCTCTAGCTCAACGCACGCCCCAGAGAAGAGGATGTCAAGAGCTTCAGAGAATCTCTGAGCCGTAACATATCTGCTAGCAGCAAAAAGGCTAAAGCTTTAAATCTCAAATTCAAAGGAAGAAACAACATCAAAGATCCAAACTTTAACCGATTAAAAGAGGTTGGGTAATGAAGGAACCTGGCACTGATGGATTTGTACATCTGCAAAGCTCCATAGCCATTACCTTCCTCTACCACTTTCTTCAATTTATCAATATGCTATCATACAATTCGAAAAGAAGATCGAATTTTCAATGGATCTATCTATCTATCTCAATGAAATTATCCAATTTGGAAAGGAAGGAAGAAAAGGAACCTCTTGGACGGGAGGCAATTCACGTCTGCTCCTCTCTCTCGACATTGGATCGATCTTTGAATTTTCAGCTTTTGGATCCTTCGGTTTTTAACTCTGTTTGGTTTACTTTCAGAGATTGATATATATGGAAACTAAACAGGAATTGACAAAAATACGTTTTGTTTTACGTATTTACCCTCATTATATTATTATATATTAAAATTAATTCGTTTTTAATTTTTTTAAAAAAAAGGCAAAACCCAAAATTCAAAATTAAAAGTTTAAATTTAAATGGGATAGCGAAATTAATTTGGCTTATTCACATGGATATTTTCCACATACTATAGACAAATATGTTACAATAATAACTAATTTGGCTTTTTACAAGAAATGAAGAAAAAAACTAAGATAAAAAGAGTAGGATAGCACCAAACCAAGTTTATGTTCTCAAAGTAGCACTCAAGGCTCAGTCACAAAAATAGGTTTCATTAAAGAGGAAAATATATACTTATACTCTTTGGGTTAATTAATCCAAACCTTAGGGTTTAGAGTTAAGGGGTGGGATTTTGGAATTAGAGTTTAAAATTTTATAAAAAATAAATACTAAAATAAAAAATAAAAATTTTAAAGACAGTTTCAAAAAGTATTTTTAAATTATAAAAAGAAAATTTGAAAAATAAAAAAATAAAAAAAAAAGTTCGAAAAAAAAATTATAAAAATTTCGAATCTGAAAACATATAATCTGAAACTATAAAAAAAAAATTCTTTTTTTCATTTTTTTATTTTTATTTTATTTATTTTTATTTATTTTTGTTTGTTTATTTAATTTTAAACCAAGGGTATTAGGGATATTTTACCCTTTAATGAATGTCATTTTTGTGAATTTCTCCTTCTAGTGCTATTTTTGAGACATAAACTTCAAATGTGCTATTATTGACAATTGCCCAAAAACTAATTGCATCCTCCATTTGATTATGCCATGAACAAAAGTTGTGCACCAACATTGATTTAATGACAAATAACTTTAAAATAATTTGTTTTGTTGGACGAATCTAATGCACTTCGATTTCCTTCTAGACATATGACTGGTACTGGTACTGGTACTGGTACAGTGGTACTGCTCTTTTTATTCCAGGCATACACTCACGGAATCATGAAGTTTCACCTTGAACTTCACAGTGGAGTGGGTATCAGGTAGTCTATATTGAGCTCTGCCTTTGAATCTATAGTATTTTTGCTAAGTTTTTTCGTTCTTATTTGTACAGGGGCCTTCTGCCTATCCACCTGAAAGGACTAGGTTTCCTCCTTCCACACTCTCGGCAAACAATCAATTGGCTGAAAGTGAAACTAGTTCATACTCACAATTCCAACAGCAGATGCCTGTTGAGAAATTCCCAGAACGTCCGGATCAACCAGAGTGCAGTTACTATGTTAAAACTGGGGACCGTTAAGTTCAAATATAAATGCAAGTACTATAAATAGATTGCCTAAGAAGCAATCTTCATACCCCTAAGACCTGTGAGTTTCCATGTTGTTCTTTGTTTGCTGTCAGAAACTTTTATTATAAAATTGGTGATCCATGACAAGCTCTCTGATTCACACATTGATCCCCTTTTTTCTTCTGTTTACTTGTCTTTGATGCTCAGGGTCAGAGCATGTGCACACACTATAGCCGTTAACTGCAAATTTGGCCTAGCTTGTAGGTTCGATCACTCTATACCGCCTGCATTCTCGTCTAGCAGCTCCCAAACCATAGAAGCTTCTCAAGTCAGCGGCAATGGTAATGAAAATGACAACTGAAATTGACACCACATCTTCAGAAGCATGCGTAAGGGATAGTTTCTTTCTTTATCATCAAAGGCTTCTCAGTTTCTTAGGATCAAACTCTACTTCTGGTTTTTTGGAGTTTATAAAGGAAACATTTATGTAAATTATAGTGTCTCCAAACTATGAATGATAATATCCAGTTTCACACACAATCTGTGTTACTAAGGATGTACAGAACCACCTTTCAATGTTATCAACTCAAGGAGATATGACACCAAAGGCTAGAGATATCAACTCATTAGAGAGTAGGAAACCATCTGGATCTCTCAGCCTAAGGTACCTCACATGATCTTCAATCTTCACTTCATCATTCCCAACTAAAAACTTTTTGAATTCATCACTCACTACTTCTCTTCTCATACCATCCAAACAAACAATATGCCCACTCTCCACATAAGGCTCATACACTTTACAGATCGAGTTCACTACCTTTCTCCCAAAAGCCTCTCCAAACTCCTTAAGTTCAAGCCCTTTAGATGTCCTGAAAGATAGCATTATAATGTCTGTGGCAACATCCTTGAGATCAACACTACCGTCTCCACACCAGTTCGCTGCGCCGTTCTCCAAGTCAGCGACGTAGTTTGTGTATTCCTTAAGCCTCCTTGGCCTTGAAAACCTCAGCCCTCCAACGTAACTAGCTGAACCCAAACCGAAAGCATAGAAGGGCTTGTTCTTCCAGTATATCAAGTTGTGTTTGCATTTGAACCCGTCTTTCGAGTAACTGCTGACTTCGTAGTGCTCATAACCTGCACCACGGAGCATCGATGATGCTGTTTTATAAAACTCTGCTGATTGTGTTTCTGAAGGGAGAGGAGACTGTCCTGGAGTGTACCTACACAAGTTCATACTGTTCAGATTACACAATCAAAATCCCAAAGCAAAGTCTGATTACATAGACATACTTACACGTTTCCAAACTTCGTGCCTTGTTCCACTTGCAGATCATACACAGAGACATGACTTGGCTGAGACTCAATAGCTAATCTCAAACTCTCTTCCCACATCTCCAACGTCTGGTGAGGCAGAGAAGATATAAGATCCATACTCCAATTCCCAACTCCACATGACTTAACAATCTCTATAGCCTCGTACACTTCAGAGACACCATGAGCTCTACCACAAGCTCTCAAAAGCTCATCTTGAAACGCTTGAACACCTAAAGACACTCTGTTCACTCCCAGCTCCATCAACTCCTTTAGCTTCTCGCCACCAAACGTTCCTGGATCCATCTCCATGGATATCTCAGCGTCAGGACACAGCCCGAAACTCGAACTCAGCGTTTCGAGGACCAAAGAGACAAGCTTCGGAGGGACGAGAGAAGGCGTGCCTCCGCCGAAAAACACAGTCTTTAGATTCGGGTTTGCGTCAAAACCTGTTCTTGTCGCGTTTATTTCACGAACGAGCAAGTTAACGTAGTTTGTGATACGTGGGTCGTCGTCTTCTTCTTCTTGTCTTTTTTCCTCGTGGAGAGTGGTGGAAGCAGAGGAGGAGCCAAGAGCTATGATGGGGAAGTCGCAGTAATGGCAGCGTTTGCGGCAGAAGGGGAGGTGGACGTAGGCTGATGTTGGAGGGCCTTGGTGTAGGGTTGTTAGATTGGTTGACGCATTTCGTCGAGCACTTGGTGGAGTGTCCTCGAGAAGGACGCTGAAAGCTTTGAAAATCAACCTCGAGGTTCTGGGTTTAGCTGTAAACGACGAGAAAATTGGGGAAGCCGTCGTTCTGAGCATAGTTTATTAGAGGACGAGCGAATGAGGAAGAGAGAAGATGAAGCTTTCAAAGGATCAAAGTTCAATGGTCTGTGTCGTCTATATCCTAAAACGTCGTCGTTTTCGGCATAAGTTGTAGAAGACGAGAGGAAATTGAGATTCTATATACCAACCGGTCTTAGAGATAAACCGGAGTATCAATTTGGTTCGGCAATGTGAACAATCACAACAATCATGCATCACTGCATTGCGTAAAAATCCACTCTTCTGAGGTCTGCTGCCTCTTCTTTAAGGTGTACTAGATTTTGACCCGCGCTTTCAAAGCGCGGGTTTATTTTTGTTTTTTTTTTCAATTGACAAATATTTAGTAAATGTCACATTTTGATATATTTGTGTTTTATTTTATAAAAGACTTAAAAATTTTATCTTTATTTATCGTATTTCATTTTAAATGACTATTTGTGTTTAAAAAATTAAACTTTATTTTTTAATGAATTAAATTGGTATAACTCTGATAAATTAATTTTATTATGGGGTTAATATTTTAATTAAAAAATTATATACTTTTAATAAAGATTTATACTTTTCAATAAAAAAATTCAATTATTTTTATGAATGCTTAAATTATATTAAGAAAAGAAAAAATAATAATTAAGAATAGTTGAAAAAAAATTTATTTGAACTTGGACTCAATGGCCCCAAAGGAAAAAAAATGTGAGAATTGAATCTGATTTTTTAATAGGCCCAAATGGCCCAAGAGAGATTTGATGTGGGCTGGATCCAAAAATAATGACCAATATAGATTTGTTATTAATATTACTTAATTGTCCTTAATGAAACATGCAATGTTAGTGAAAGAAAGAGCAGACTAAGGTAATTATGACAATAGGATCTTGCTTTAATAGTATAGATGTCTATCTAACGTTGAACCAAACGTGTGATGAATCTATTAACTCACTAGTGATATTCCGGCACGCAGTAGTTAGTGATCTATTTGGTAGTAATTAGTGATAATACTGTAAATGGTTCTCAATTATCTATTTGATAGTAATTAGTGATAGTACTATAAGTGGTTCTCAACTACATCAACACCTATTAACATACTCACATTTTTTCTTTAAAATATATAAATATATATGATCTTTTGCATGTTTTCTCCAATGATTCTCATTGCTTTTTTATTTTACAGTTGAAATGCCTCCTGGTATTTTGTTTTTTTTGTCTTCAAGTTTCCCAATGGAATTCTGCGTACAAATTTAAGAGTTATAATTCAAGTGTCTCCTCCTCTAAAACTTTAAAATTATGTCGTCTATATGCTAAAATGTCGGCCCTGTTCGTTTGGCAGTCGCTAGCGTCAGCGACCAGCGTCCGCGTCTAAAACATGTTCGTTTGGCAGTCGCTAGCTCCGCGACCTGTCGCAGCGACCAGTCGCTAGCGTTCGGCGACATAAAATTTTGGTCGCTGAATTTTTCAGCGTTAGCGATCAAAATTCTGCGATCAAAAATCCTAAAAGACTAAAATGACAAAAACACCCCTTATATTTTAGCCAATTTACAAAAGAATACCATTAATCTGAAATTTTATTTCTCATCTCTTTTCTCTCTCGACTTCTCCAAGCCTCTTCTCATCTCTAACCCTCTGTTTAATCTGATCTCTAAGCATCATCTCTTCACTGGAATAGCGCTCTACAGCGACGAGAAAAGCTCCATCTAGTCATTTGCTTCAGTTCGAGTTTTATTGAATGTTATGCTATGGCCGTTTTTCTCTGTCCAATTTTTGAATTGAGCTGGGTAGTTTTCTATTTAGTTTTCGTTAGTGGGTTTTGATTGATTTTGTTTTCTGAGAGATGTGTAAATCGCGATTTCGGATTTGATTTGAAATTTTATTGCTTTATAAGTTTTGGATTTTAAAGAATGAATTTGTTGACGCTGAGTTACTGATACTTTTGTGTGTTAGTGAGATTCTGGTTTTGTAATGAGTTTGGGAAGATGAAACATATGAGCTTGTTTCACACACGTCCAAGCTATATGATTATGCTTGTCTTCTTGAGTTGGTAATTTGTAAGATAAACCTAGTGTGTAAGTTTGATTAAACGTTGACTAGTTAATTGATGTCTTTAATGATTAGTGATGTTCATCTACTAGAGAACTTGAGCATATGAGTTCTCAGGTTAAGAGAAGAGGAATATATTGGTTTGAGTTCACAAATTGGACTGGTCAAGACTAACCATTGAGCCCTTACATGGATGTTGAATTTCTTGTGTTGTTGAAAGAAATGCTTCATTATGAGTGTAAGCCTTGCTGTTAAACAAATACAATGGTGTGAGAGACCAAGTGCACTTTTTGAAATCATGGTGCTTTAGTCCGTAGTTGATTCTCAGTTTAAAGTGGAAGTGATACATGACATACCAATCAGGTCATCTGTTGGAATCAATTTATCTATTTTAATCAGGTTAAGGGTAAAAACTTAATGATTGTGAAAGAATTGAAATCAAATCATAAGATACCATAGCAAACGCAAAAGCAGGACTCACACCCACAATTGTCTCAACTTAAACACAGACCAGTAGTAGTTTTTTTTTTTTTTGTAAACTAAGACCAGTAGTAGTTCTCCCACAATAAGTTTATAAAAACTTCATATTTTAAGGTTTACGAGGACAATCACTAGTTTGAGCAAAATTAACAAATTAAAACCAAACCTTGTGACTACCACGCAGTGTTTTGAAACCACCCGCGGTCAAATCGGTAAATCCAGTGACTCAATATGTAATTCGGTTTGGATTAAAAAAAATATCATCTTATTTATGATTTTTAGATGAGTTAATTTTTTATGAATATTTTCATATACAAACCCGAAGAAAATAAAGTGAACGATAATCGAAAGAGCCAAAAATTAGTTGATATGATTTTTGAGCAACTAGTTGATATGGTTTAGTATTAGTTTATTATGTTACCGACAGTTTATTAACATTAATGTTTTATTTTTGGTTTATTTTAGATATAAATTTTTATTTTATTATTTACTTTAGACATTTAAATACTTAAATTTTTTAAGTCTTGATATATTTTGAATTTGAAATAAAAATAAAAATAAATAAAACTAAAGTAAAGTATTTTTCTAAATATTTTTAAAACATAAAATATATTTTATATAGCTAATATAGTCTTACATAAAAAAATTAATTAGTTATTAACTCGCGGTCGCCTTATAACCTTGTGACTTAGGAAATTGTTCGATCCGGATCGGATATAACATTTAAATTCTAATGTCAATTATCAGTTTTATAATATTTATTTATGATATTATAACATATAAGATGTTTTTTAACATTTGACTTCTAGTTCATAAAATTTATTTATGTTTAGTTAATACAACAACTAAATATCTAGAAATAAATATTAAATAATTTTTAAAAATTAATTGGTCGCTGGCGAGAAAAAAACGAACAAAAATAACATAAAACGATTAGTCGCAGCGATCTGTCGCGCGACAATCAAACGAACAGCACAGCGACTTGTCGCAGCGAGTAGTCGCTGGTCGCGCGATAGTGAAACGAACAACTAGTGGCGACATCAAATCGCAGCTGCTGGTCGCGGACTCTGGTCGCTGACGCTAGCGACCACCAAACGAACAGGACCGTCGTCGTTTAGCCAGAAGATTATGAAGGCAGATTTAATAATACTAACCGGTCTTAGAGATAGACCGGAAAATCGGTTTGGTTCGGTGATGTCAACAATCTCGGCAATCATGCATCAATGCATTGCTCCCAGACGTGTTCAAAGAAAGACACGACAAGGATCATGAAGTTTTTAAGTGATTCGACATAGATGGAACTTACATTGCCGCCAAAATAAAGAACAAAGAACCAAGCTCTCATACTCACTCAGTAAAATAACAGAAAGTTTAGACCATTACAACTGAATCTGTATTCTTCAAGGATCATTCCCTTAGCCATTTAGCTAGAACGGAATCCCACTCGCATAGCTCGCCTTCTTTGAACCACAGAGCTGTGTCACAACAAGAGCCAAAATGTTAGCAAACAAACTCAGGAAACTAAGTCAATGAAGCAACATAAATAGTTTTCATGATTAAAGTCCAAGGGCATGATATGAAACTGAACCAAACAAACAATTGGTGTAGCCAAGTATGATCTTTAATCTAGTTATGTGCTCAAGTCTGATAAAAGAATATGAATTAGAACCATCTTGATTTGCATTTTCTATATAATCACTGTCTCAGTAATTAACATGGGAGAATGAATTAAAAAAAAAATCTCACCAATCTCACGCTTTCCGTTTTCAGGACTGTCACTACCATGCACAATGTTCCTGCATCGCATCACGTAAACATCATCAAACCATTAAAACTATCTTCTTACACGCTTGCTTCCAACAATTATTTTAAAGCAGAAAAAAAGAGTCCAAACCTTCCTGTTTGTACAGCAAGATCTCCTCTAATAGTGCCAGGTTCAGCTTGAAGAGGATCTGTTTTCCCAATCATCTTCCTAGCTGAAGCAACTACACCCACACCTTCCCAAGCCTTTTTTACAATAATCAAAACATCACAAGCAATTAACTTCAATCCAGGAAAATCTGCATAAATAGTATAATGGCATAATATAAGTCGTACCATACACACAACAGGGCCTGAAGTGATGTACTCAATGAGGCTAGAAAAGAATGACTTAGAGCTAAGATCCTTATAATGTTCCTGGCAAATAAGTTAAGTGTGATTAGGCTTCAACGTCTAAATATTTACCAATGATTTAGTGATGTAATGTGGTGGATAACTACCTCAGCTAACTCTCTAGGGCACTGGAACATCTTGAGTCCAATGAGTTTAAACCCCTTCTTCTCAAAACGAGATATGATTTCTCCAACCTACAGGATACAACAATCAAAGAGTTTAAGCCAATATAGCTAAGCTTAATATAAATCACATTCAAAGCTAATGTAGAAGAGCTTACAAGGCCTCGTTGTATGCCATCTGGTTTCACCATGATGTAAGTCTCCTCAACTTGCTCCTAAGAGAAAAACACACAAGGATCGAATCAAAAGTTCAATAGATTTTGCAACTGAGAATGGGAGGGGAAGTGCAAACCATAGAAGCGACGAGGTGAGGGAGGAAGATTCCTGACTCGGCCGAGGAGGTGGAAGCGCGAAGACGGCGACGGGACGGAGATGTACGAGAGAATAGACGGAACTGAGGACGGAATGCTGCTAACTCAGCGCGGAGGTTAACAGTGGTTGGAGAAGAGGTTGAACTGCAAATTGCCGGAGTTAATCTCGGCGAAGCGACGCAGAGAGTCCATTGACCAACCACAGCCATTTTGTTCCCTTCTGCTTCCCTCACCGTCTCACTCACTTCGCTTCATATCAACTCGGAAGTAAAATTACATATTTACCCTCTATCCGTTTAGAATCTTTAAGGAATTTGGGTTTTACGGATCAATCCAAAAGTATTGGGACAATGAATCGTTAATTACTCTATTTCCCTGTACAGATTTAAAGTAGAGTAATTAAACAGATTTGGTCCCAATTTGGTGCTTTAATACCAAAACTCAACTTTTCGACAATATCTTTCATTAATCAAAATTGTTATGTTTTTTTTTTTGGTCTTCATCAATTCAAAGTGCATCTCGTCAACACTCAAACAGGTCAGGTTGAGAAATAAGCAAAGCTCATCCTCTCTGGCTCTCCTTTACTTGGTTATTTCACGCCACATCACATTTTGTGCATAGAAAGACTCTCTCTCTCATTGCTCACCCTTTTTTTTTCATTCCCTTTCTTCTTCTTGTCAAGGAGACCCACCCAATAGAAAG
Organism: Brassica napus; assembly: GCF_020379485.1. Lineage (NCBI taxonomy): Eukaryota > Viridiplantae > Streptophyta > Magnoliopsida > Brassicales > Brassicaceae > Brassica > Brassica napus. Next base: position 4,751,463 of record NC_063442.1, read on the forward strand.
ACATATCATTCAGTTTGTTCTTCCACAACTTCACTTTCTTCATCTCTCTTGTGTAGACTTTCACTTACTTCCTGTCCCTTGCCCACAACTTCTTCTTCTTCTCTCGTCTGGACAACTTCAGTTTCCTCATCTCCCATGTCGACAACTTCTGTTTCTTCCTCTCCATTTTCCACAACTTCAGTTTCCTCCTCTCTCTTGTGGACAACTTCAGTTTCTTCCTCTCTAATGCCGCCAATTTCATTTTCTTTCTTTCCCATGACGACAACTTCGGTTTCTTTCTCTACATTGTCAACAGCTTCAGTCTCTTCTTGCTCTCTCATGTCGACACCTTCGGTTTCTACCTCCTTTACCATGTCGACACCTTCAGTTTCTTCCTCTCCCATGTCCACAATTCCAGCTTCTTCATCTTTGTTGTCCACAACTTCAACTTCTTCATCTCCCTTGTACTCAATTCCATTGTCTTGCTCTCCCATGCCTCCAATTTCATTTTCTACCTTTACCATGTCCACAACTTCAGTCTCTTGCTCTCTCATGTCAACAACTTCAGTTTCTACCTTTACCATGTCCACAACTTCAGTTTCTTTCCCTTCCATGTCGACAATTCCAGCTTCTTCATCTTTGTTGTACATTTCAGCTTCTTCATCTCCCTTGTCCTCAATTCCATTGTCTTGCTCTCCCATGCCTCCAACTTCAGTTTCTTTCTCTCCATTGCCAACTACTTCAGTCTCTTGCTCTCTCGTGTCAACTTCTTCAGTATCAACCTTTACCATCTCAACAACTTCAGTTTCCACCCCTACCATGTCGACAATTCCAGCTTCTTCATCTCCCTTGTCCTCAACTCCGATTTCTTGCTCTGGCACAATCTCCAACTGTTCTCTCCCTCCTTCATTTTGATTGATGAGTTCTTCATCTTCGTGGTTCACACTATCTTGTGCCTTTTCGCTCACCACTTCTTCTCTCCCTTCACTTCCACTACCGACCCGATCTTCTCCCTCTTCTCCGTGAAGACTAACTGGCCCATTCTCTATTTGTTCCTCTCCTTCCTTTTGGTTGATAAATTTTTCATCTTCTTGGTTCCCATTATCTTGTGCCTTTTGACTTGCCGGTTTTTTATTTCCGTTATCAAGTTGGTCCTCTCTCTCTACTCCGTGAGGACTAAGCGTGAATCTTTCTTTTCTATCAAGGGTCTGCTCATCTACTTCTCCTTGCCTAAAGTGTGGCTCATCTTCTTCATCGTCCTCATCCTCATCCATTTTCATGTACAAACCTAGCTGTTCTAACGGGTTACTGTTTCCTTCCATCTTAAAACTACCCAACATATCCGGACTACATTTGGGGCTCATCTCTTCCATGAAAGTTGGTAGTTGATCACCCTCGGCACCTGTAGCTCTAAGCATCTCCAGGTCTTCCATAAACCGCCTACCCTCGTCTATCTCCACCGTCTTTTCCAGCTGTAGCCGTCCAAAAAAGTCAATCAGCATGATTGTACAACATAGTAGGACTTAAGAAAATAAAATAAAAACTTGAGAAGTCCTTTATACCTTTTGTAAGGCTTGTCGTGCAGCTTCTCTCTCTTGCTCTCTTTCCCTCCTTGCTTTCTCTGCAGCTTCTGCCTTGGCTTTCCTCCTAGCCTCTTCAACAGCTTTGGCCTCGGCTTGTAACCGTAGGTTTTCTAATAATAAGGAAATCCAAAATAGCAAGAATTGCAATAAGAAATTCAGTTAAGAGTTGTGAAATGCATAAGCACACTGGATGCACTAAAATCCAACCTTCCCTGAGCCGTTTTTCAAACTTCTCTCTTTCTATCCTTAGTTTTTCAGGATCTCCTTTTTCACCCTGAAAATTGATGGATCAAAATTGGATTAAACCTTTCCCAACATTCACGAGCTATTTGTCAAAAGAAAGCACTTAAAACTCAACCTTAGTTAGTGTCTTCTCTCGAGCTTTCATAATGGTATCAGCAAAGCGATTTTTCAACAAAGCCGCGCGCTGACGCTTTCCTGGGGAATCTTGCCTCTCAAGTGGAGCCGTCTCCTCTAAGATAGCCAAAACATGACAGGTAAACTAATGATATGATAACAAACAGCTATTACCATCATTATCGTTAACTTTCATTTCTTACCCTCTGTAAGGACATTTAATGCAGCCATGGAGGTTGACTTTTCCCGAACATCATGCTCAACTTGACAAGACTCATTTAAAGAATCTACAGAGAACAGAGAATAAGTTTCGAGATAACTTTCATCCGAGCACTCCAACTTGCATACATCAATTGAAAAGAGACTAACCATTTACAACAATCTTTTCACCGTTGATATCAACTCCTGGTTCCTGTTTATCCTAAATTAAAGAGGAGATTACACTTATTCTACCGTTGTGAATTTCAATCTTAATTCCACTGTCATATACCTCTGTGCTCGTAGGATTTGAAGCTTTAGTGAAATCTGTTTCACTCCTAGAGGAACTACAAGAATCAGAATCTGAAAGATAATCACAGAAAGAATCAGTATAAAAGGCTCTTTCTAAGGGGACAATTAAACAACGAAAACAATTCTAGAATTCGCCAAATCCCAAGTAAGAAATAACTCCTGTCATCAGATAATAAACCATACAAACAAACTACAATATCCTCTACAGCAAGGGTATAACCACAATTAGTGAAGCATAGAAAAAAACATAGAGTTTTCAGTTTTACGCTGAGACCCATCAACACAAATTACCACAGTTCTATAATCACCAAAACAAAACAAAAAGACAGGTAGCGATGGATCTAATAGAGAGTTACTTTATTTCCAATCTTGACTAATCTTACATACTGTAAAAAATTAATGTACAATTTAAGAGAGATAAAATAATTAGTCTAACGAAATAAAAGAAGGCTCGCATAAACACGAACCACTAGATGAAGAGCCTGATTCCCTACTGGAGCTACTCGAACTGCTGCATTCATTGTTTCTACATGCATCATCTTTTTCTATCTTGTGAGGGGGATGGCTAGAAACAGGGGGGTCATTTCCACCAATTATGTCAACATCCTCGTCAATTAGCAGATCACCTGTAATTAGGAATACATCAGACGACTGAAACAAATCATATTCGACAATCGACACCAAACCAAATAGCAAAAAAGTTACCTTTACTAGGCTGCAGAGTGGAATTACTGAATCCAGAGTCATGAGCTATCTGTTACAAGACAAGTTAAATCAAAAGTCAAATGACAACATTTCCTTGCGCAAACAATTACTAAAAACTGATAACAGAGATTCTTTACCTCCATCTCACAATGTTCACTCTTCTCCTGTGATTTCTTTCTGTCCTTTAGATAATCATCCAGGAGTTTCCGAACCATGAACAAGGTTTCGTCTGAAAGCGTCTCTATATCAATCTCAATCTCAACTTCCCCAGATAGGTCATCATTGCCAATTTGCTCTTTCAGGAGATCAACAATGTTTTGTGGGAACTCTTCTAACGCGTCCAAATCTTGGCTTAGTTTTTTCTTCTCATCATCTGTCATGACCAACTTCGGAGGTTCCACCCTCAACTTGCTCTCGTTCACTGAAGCTGTATTCTTTCTTGGTGGTGGTACATTATACGGGACTTCAGACTCCAGAGAAGCAGAACTGGTTAGGTACGTGACTGGTGGTTCCATCACAGGTATCTTCTTCTCTATAGTTTTCCATCTCGACTCAAAATATGCGCTGAGATCTCGAGCCATTTTATGGTACTGGTTTCCAGGAGGGTTGTAAGCCATGGAATTTGAAAACGTAAGACGCACATCTGCTGCAAAGTCCAAAGGACTAGAGTATTCCCCATTACGCAGTCTGCTTCTTATCGTTCCAAGATCCATCGGGTGCTTAATCACAGTAAAATAGTCTGGAATATTCAGCAGAACTGGATCAACAGGAATGCGAAATGGAAACCCCAACTTATGTGACCATAGACGATCGACCAACGTCTGGCACTCCTTCATCAATGCAGCAACTGTAGAGCCTGTTGGGACATCATGCCGAGATGGCCCTTTCTTACTCCGCTGCTTATCATTCCGCAAAGGACGACGCTTTTTCCCCTGTGTAGGCATCCTCCGAGACCCATCACTGCAACTATGAAGATCGCTATACGGAGACAACATAACCCTATCTGAACTAAAACATTCAACCTTCCTACGAAGCTCCCTGACCTGTTCAAGCTCCATCCTGAGCCTGTGAACTAAATGCTCTCTCTCAGACCTTAGCATATTCGACAAAGACAAAACCTCTTTAGGAACACCAAATCTATCTCCACCATTCAAGCTAAAACGACTCCTTTTCCTCACGGGCGCCTCCTCCTCCATCTCACTATCCGTCCCACGCGGGTAACCAAAGTCATCACGCTCAACAGCTTGCATCCCTCTAGAATGCTTCCTCGCTTTACCCATCCTTCACACAGAAGAAAAGACGACGACTTGGGGCTCCTTCCAATGCAATGCGACTAGCTTCCAATGGCTCTGCACATATCAACGCGTCAGTCCCTTCCACGATCAAACACCTCCTTGTTCTCGCTTTCAATTGGCCGGATAAGAATCACAATACCGAATCAATCCGATGACGAATTGCACCCTCGATTCAAAATCAGAATCCACGAGGGGACGATACCGAAGAGAGAACCTTCCTCGACGGCGAATTAGGGCACAAACCCCCAAAATTGAAACCCTAGAGAAACCCTAGACTGAGAGGAAAAATAAAAATACCAAAATCGATCTGAAAACCTAGATCCAGAGTTCCCCAGGTATCGTTTCCAATGGAAAAGAATCGAAATAACGAAAAGAGGTGAGAGAGAGAAAGTTAAAAAAAAAGGAGAGGAGAGAGAGAAACTTACGTCCAATGACGAACGAGTTTGCTTGTCTACTTATAGATCCGAAGAGGATGATCAACCCGCCGCCTTTAATCGAATCTAAGCCGTCAATTTGCAAGCCTAGCAAAAATCTAAACGGCTGTAAATATTCGTTCGATGTTTACCGTCGAGATTAGATCCAACGGCTGTTAAATATACTACGACGATCCATCTCTTTAATTTATTTGTGAAAGATCTCACGCGCGTAAACGTGATTAGATCCACTCGTTAGATACCACGTGTTGATAACTTGCGTGTAATAGACGCGATCGTCTACCGACATTTCCTCCACTACCTTGACTATTTTACCCAGCTAACGCGCCTTGTAAACCGTGTCTGAATAACACGTGCCAACTGGATAAACTTATCTCACGAATCTTTTCATTTTTTAGGCCCATATAAAGGCCCAATGGTCTACTAATAAATATCTTAAGGTAGCCCATTAGTGTCTTGATTTTTGGTATGGCCTTGTGAAGAATGTTTTATACAGACATGACTCTGGATGGTGTGCCTTGAGCAGCAAGGAAGCTGACTCAGGATGGCCTTGAGACTCGCCGAGAAGCTTCAGAGACACGAGGGAGCTCAGATTCTTCCAGGACTGAGCTCAAAAACTATTAACACGTTTACAAATAGGAGAACTTAGACGTAATGACCTGTCAAGTATGTTTATATAGCTCCCTATCAAAGTTGTTTATTTGATTCGATATAGAGAGAGGAAGGTTAAGAGATTGCTACAATGCAGAAGAAACAAATCATGCTGTCAGACAGCAGATAGATTTAGAATATTCAAAGACCGTTCCGATCAAAAGTAAATATTATTCTCAAAATTAGTCGAAAAGGCAAAGCACAAAAGACTAGAAAAGAACTGTCATTCCGCAGATGAGTAGATATATAGATGTGTGTCTCTCTTGGAGGAAGGAAAAATAATGGATTCTAACCAGAGATGACTGCCTTGAGCAAGTCTTTCATCATCAGGACAATGCTTTCTGAACCTCTGATGTAACTTCTTGGGGAGCCTTCTCGGCTTTGATGTTTGTAAGAACAGCCTTCTTTGCGTAGTAGTCAATCACCTGTGAGCAATGAAAGAAGATGAACATGAAAATGCTCAAAACCAACAATAAACTACAAAAAGAGGCGAGATACGTGGAATAGTAGTCAATACCGGTTCAGTTTGACTGTGAAAAGCTGCAAGTCTTGACCTTAGAACCTCAGCGTTATCATCTTTACGTTGGATCAGAGGCTCTCCGGTAATCTTCAAAGGAAAATAATAGAGAGAATCAGTTGTTTAGCAGATGTTTAAGGAGGGGGTTTGCATAAACAGACGACATGTAGTTTGTTAAGAGTCTTACATCATCAACTCCAGGGGTTTTGGGAGGCGCGAATTTGGTGTGGTAACTCCTGCCACTAGATGGGTGGATCCATCTCCCGGTTATTCTTTCCTCCAGGACTGAGTCATCGATAGCAAAGTTGAGAACTTTGTCGATTCCAGTTCCTCGCTTCTTAAGCATCTCGTCTAGCTGCAACCAAACAACAAAGCTCCAATAAACAACCATAAGAAAAAGAAAAAGAAAAACTAATGAACATCACCTTCTCTGCCTGAGCAACAGTCCTGGGAAACCCATCAAGGATAAAACCTTTCTGACATCTTGGCTTGTTCATGGCTTCATCAATTATACCAACCACCAATTCATCAGTAACAAGCGCTCCCTGTACAAAAAAAAATCACAAAAAAGAACAATAATCCAATCAACAAAAGCAATGGAAACAAAGAGCAAACAAGATGTCTCTCAAAAGAACTGACCTTGTCCATAGCTTCTTTGGCCTTGAGACCAAGAGGGGTCTTGGAAGCAACAGCAGCTCTTAACATATCTCCAGTGGATAGATGACACAAGCAAAACTCATCCTTCACTATTGGAGATTGAGTACCTTTCCCTGACCCTGGAGGTCCTGCAATTAACACATAACAAACTATTCTCAACACTCCAGTCTTTATCCAAGAAATACAACATTCAAAACAGAACATAATAACCTCAGTTTCACTAAATATCTTTGCCATGGTCTTTAAATTATGTGACAGAACTAAAAAATGAAACTTTAAGATCTACAAAGCCTCAGTAATCACACAGGTGCACTAAGCTGCTTATCGATTCCCCTAAGAAAGAGACTAACTTATTAACATTACAATCATCTTTTGCCATGAGCAGACACAAATGATGAAACTTTAGATCTAAAAGTCTCATGTCAAAACAGCAAACAAACAGAACCAGAAACTTAAGTGTAATTACACGACTCGTTCAAGCTCTCACTGATACAATCTCTCAGATCTAGAAAAAGATAAATTGATTGATGACGTACCTATGAAGATGAGGCGTTTGTCGGGCTTTTGTGAACATTTGAGACGGCGGAGGAGCTCAGACATGAGATCCACGGTCTGAACATCTTCCAAATCCGCCATAGCTTCCGATCTAGTTTCGCGTTCTGTTTAGCTTAAAGTCTTCGTTTTTGTCGAAAGGGTTTTGGCCTTTGCTATAGTCAAAGGGATATAACAGTTAACCGGAGCCGGGTTTCCCAAATTCGGGTCTCTTAATTTGGGTCGGAGCTCCTGATCTCGTGGATGGTCTATACCCTTAGTATTTACATTTTTGGCAAAATAACCTCTTCTCTTTGAAAGAAAATAAATTAATTCATGTTTTTTAACATATTTCTTGGCTTACTTATGGTATAGAATTCACAATTGAGATTTTTAATTTATTTTTTTTTTTATTTTATAAAAATAATTCCTTATGATATAAAGAAAATTAAACTATTTTCACAACTCTCTCAAGAAACATGTTTGGCTTAATTTTTTCCACATTTTTGGTTTTAAGAGAGATCAAATGTTATAATTTTCTTTTGAAAACTGATAATAATTTTATTTGTTTCCTTTGGAATCGTTCCATAAGTAAATAGGAGATTTGAAGATTTCATACACACAATCTATGAAGCATGGAAACGTTTTATATTTTCATGAATTTGATATAAATTATTCAGAACTTTCTTTGCAGAAAAAATGGCTTAATTTTTTTCCAGCTTTTTTTGGTTTAACAAGAGTTCAATATTATATTCTATTTTTTCAAATTAATATTAGTGTTATTTCTTTTCTTTTTTAATAGTTTCATAAATAATAAGAAATTCTCATACACACAATACACAAATCTATCAAGCATGTAAACGTTTTTTCAGTTTGTCATAGAACAAAGTGAACAAGCTATGTACACTAATACTGATCACCATCTTCATCTTAATGATGGAAGTATTCCCCTTCTTCCTGGAGAAAGTTCTTCCTGGATAAGGTATTTAAACTATTGCTATTTTTTTTGTCACCGAAACATGTTTAATTTTCTTTTAAAATACAGTGGATCATGGTTATTTGAACCAAGTGGTTAATAGCATCTATCTTCCTCGAGTACCAACCAACGCTAGCGATCCTGAGCATCCATATGTTGTTGCACATGTTCCTTACATTCCTCTTATAGTTGTGAAATTTGTGTTTATTGATGAAAACTCTCTTACCTAGTATCCTAAAGGAGGAGGTGGATTAAAACTCTCGGATGCATGAAAACTCTCTTACCTCCAGTATCAAAACTTTTTTTTATCTTTTTCCATGATATTAATGTTATTTATTTCCTTTTTTTAATCGTTTGATAAATAATAGAAGACTTTCATACACACAATACACAAATCTATGAAACATGTAAACGTTTTTCAGTTTTTCAGTACAAGCTATGTACACTAATACTGATCACCATCTTCAGCTTGCAATTGAGAAGCATACTGCAAATTCCACAAGATATCTTCAAACGATGGTCGGCTTAACGATTCAGGAGAAACACATTTGTTCATAAGAGCTATCACTCGTATCAAAGATCCGTTCCGACAAGTAGCTTGTACCGTCGGATTCACCATTCTCCTCCTTCCTTCCTCACTCTCCAGCGATGCCTGAAACACAAAGCAGAGACCAAGATCACAACTTTTTTTCTTACACAAGTACAATGATTAAAGTATTTGATCTTCTGAAAGAACCTCGTACCAATTCATCTCGGAGAAATGCTTCTTCTCTTGCTGAAACAGATGGTCCAACGATTGCTTGTAGAAGAATCAATCCGAAACTGTAGACATCATCTTCTAACCTTGACATTTGCCATGATTTTGCTATTTCCTGATCAAGAAAAGTTGTAACGTGAGTTACAAGTATTAGGTTTTGACATGTTAAGATCAGAACCACTAAGGTCACACATTGCAGCTAAACAATTCTTGGTTACAGTTTACAAAACCGGTAACAAAAACAAGAAGGGAAGCATAGCAACAAGTTGTTTAGTCCGGATAAAACCAGTTCAGAACAGAAACAGAACCACTAAGCTCACTTATTGCAGCTACTAGTCTTGGTTAGAAAACCGGTTAACAAAAACATCAAAATCAAGAAGGGAAGGCATAGCACCAAGTGGTTTAGTCCGGATAAAACCGATTCAGAACAGAAACAAAAGACTAGAGTAACGAGCTTAACTGTGTTGTGTCTGGTTGCTTCAGAAACAATGGACAAACCATAATCACTCAGCTTAGCAAACCGGTGCTGGTTAAGCAAGACATTGTTAGCCTTGAGTCTATTACTAAAGAATCCAGGAATCACTCCAGTGTGAAGATAATGAACAGCCTTTGCAACACCCGTAAGAACAGTCAGTCTCTCTGACCAGTTCATAGCCTTACCCCAACTATCATCTGCCCAAAACCAACAAAAAATTTGTCAGAAATCTCCAATTTTTTTTGGCTAAAACGCAACAAAGTTTTGATCTTCAAACCTGAGAGACAAGATTGAAAGTTCCCATTTGGAATGTACTCATAAATCAAGAAGACTTTCTCAACACTGTAACCATCTTTTCCTCCACAGTCTATGCAATGACCCAGCAAGCAAACTAGGTTTGGGTGTCTAAGCTTGGCAAGCAAGTCAAGCCTCAGTTTTAGATTCCTTATTGAGTATTTCTTTGATGAAGGCAAACATCTTATAGCCACTTTAGTTCCATTCTCAAGAGTTCCTTTGTAAAGCTGAAAGATTACAAGCAAAGTCTAAGAATCAAGATTGATGATGGTGAAAACACTAAAGAAGTCATGAAACTTACAGTGCCATACAAGGAACTTTCACCAAGAATGGCAGTTTTGTCGAAATTCTTTGTAGCCTGAACTATCTCTTCTAAGGTAAACTGTCTACACACCGGTAAATCCTCTGTACCAAACTTTGATGTTTCAGAAATGTACCCTAGCACACAATCACAACACACAAAACAAAAGAGTTGTAAGTCTCTTTATCACAATATATATCGATGTTTTTGTCGAAAACCTTACTTGCATTTGAGAGTATCTCAGAGGAGAATCCTATTGATGGACGACTATCTTGAACTGTCTTATGGCTCATTTGCCTCTTTGTGACTCCTTTCTTTCTAAGTAAGATAAACACACCGCAGAGTAGAACCAATGCAGCCATTGATACACCGATGATCAGACCGACCAAAGCTCCTTTCTTCCATCCTCTTTCTCCTGGTCTATTTGCAGCTTCAGCCTCAGCCTCAGCTTCAGCATGTTCCTCAGCGCGAACTTCTTTAACACAAAAAGATACTGGATGCTGCTGTTTCCCTAGAGACAAACAGTTTCCATTGACTCTCACTTGCTTGCTGCTCAAGCAACGAGGGACGTTTCCGGTTAACTTGTTGTCTGAAATGTCAACAAACCAGAGTTTGCTTCCACATTTCAGATCACCAGGAAGTGAACCACTCAGAGAGTTAGCCCTCAAATTGATATACTCGAGTGTAGACAAGGATAGTAATGAAGAATGCAGCTCTCCAAATAGCTTATTGCTCTCAAAGCTAAGAACTTTGAGGTTTGCAAATGAATCAAACCAGCTAGGTAACGTGCCATTGAAGAAGTTATGATCAAACCTCAAAGTCTCAAGCTTCACCATAGCAGACAACTTTGGTGGTACTGATCCAAACAGAAAGTTATCGCTCAAATCCAAATACTCAAGTGAAGTTAACCTATGAAGTTTCTCAGGGAGGTGACCCCAAATCCCTAGAGAAGACAGAGTAAGAACCCTAAGTGACTTTAGCCTTGACAGTGTAGTGACAAAGGAGTCGATAGAGAATCTTTCAGACAAGGTCACGTTGGGGACTGCAAAACCCTGAAAGCTTCTGGCTTTTTCTGATGACTTGTCGCCGAAGATGTTCAGCTCTGTGACTGAGTTAGAGAAACAAGTGATGTTCATGGACGGCGATGGTTGTAAGTAACAGAAACTGGTCTTGTGATCGAACCAAGACTCGAGCTGTTTTGGATATTCCAAGTGCTTTTTCAGCTGGAGAAGGACTTGTGCTTGTGAAGCTTGGAGCTGAGACGAGCCTAAACTGTAGAAACTCCATAGGAGAGATAACAAGAAGATGAATTTAAAGAAACCCATTTTGTCAGTTCTCGGTTTCAGACAAGATCTGCAATAAAATAGTAACACAGACAAGACGCTTCAGAGATCAAAACCCAATAGTACAAAAAATGGTAAAAAAGAAAACAGAGCTTATCAGTATGTCGAACAAGAACAGAGTAGTTACCTTTAAACTTAGAACGTTTCAAAGGTTAAAAGAAGAGAGCATATCGATGATTCAGAGGAAAAAGAGAGTGAGACACTTTCAGTCACCGACACATATTAGTGATCGTGTAAGAAAGAAGATTAAAAAGCAAGAATCTTTAACGCGTGAAAGAGAGAGAGAGAAACAGAGTATTTGTTCAGAGAGAGTATAGTAGTAGTATTATATTCAAGAATCTTTCTTTTCAATATGCATGAGTTAAATTTGGTGGGGTTACCCTAAAGAAAGTGACTTTATTTAATTTATTATTTATTTAGTAAAATATAAAAGTAAAAAGACAAATCTTTCTCCATAATGTATACAATTATTTAGACAAGTGTACTTATAATAATGGGTTTTTTGTATTTGATATCGAGATTACATTATTTTTGGACATTTAGTACGTAAGCTTTTGTGTTTGTATGGATATATTTGGGACCAAGTTATTCCGGAAGAAACCAAAGGAGATGTTAAATGTGGCGTCATATGTAGTTCATTAACAATGACTTGTTAATTTGATTTATCCTCTTCTCTTTGGAAAATGGCAATAAATAATACAAGGAATTTAACTGGTATATCAAAATAAATAATAAGACGGTCGTCAAATGAAATACTAGAAACATTAAAGCTGAATAAAATATAACTACAAAACTTTTCAAAAATGGTTTTAGTCAGTTAATGACATTATGTTTTTTTGTTTTTTTGTAAGAAGTGGTGGGTGAAGATTTAAATGAATTGGTTGAGGAGGCATAGGGAATTGAGTTACTTTGTTTGTTTGCTACACAGCCTGTCCTTGGAGTACTTCTAATTCGAGTGTTTAAAAGTCAAAGTATGTGTTCCTTGTTCACTCCTCTATGTTCTATCCACACTACGCATTATTCATTATTAGAAATCAAATGATAACAACCGATTGTGGTTTGTTTGTGTGTGAATTGTGATGAGTTGTCTTTGATCTATAAAAAAATATCTGACTACAGCGATGCACTTGTAGCTTGATACGATTGATGTGCTATTTTGTAGTTTTTCAATCAATAAATTTGGATGTAATAAACTTTATGCACATTAATTTTCACTCATCTACGTTATTTTCATATTAATCAAATACGTGTACATAACTGTCGGGAAATGATGGAGCCTGGTTTGCGTATATATGAGGTAAATGTGATAGCTTCCTAACATATTTTCATTTATGTTTTAATAGTTTAAACTTTTATGTATCTTATAAGTTATAACACACAACACTTGGTAGCAATAAATTTACAATGAATATTCTAAAAAGAATATGAAGATTGACTTTGACTTTAATACATTAGTAGATATCTTTGACCATCATCATAGACCATAGTTATTCATTATTAGAGCTTTTACTCGAACAGGTTTTGACTTTGACTATTAGCGAGTCGCTAATATTATTGGTTTCCCCGAGTTTATTACAGAAAAGAAAATTTCGAATTTGTAATATATCTGAAACAAAATAGTAATTTATGTTTAGATACTATGATGGCCTTTTAACTTTAGCTTCATCGTCTTTAAAACATGGTAATATCCACAATCACTTGGACCTGGGCCTGGTTCGAGCTGTAGGTAGGAGCCTACCTGATGGAACTGGTAGCCAGTGCCTCATCTGTTATTTGATGAGTGGCCAGGCCTATTCATGTTTTGGAAGGAAAAAAAAACTCTATTGAACCATGAAACGCATATATATATATATATATATATATATATATATATATATATGCTTATCTTATTATTTTCTCTCTGGAACTCACTCGTGGATGTGGAGACTCAGAAACGTGAACCACAACTACTATTAAGAAGTTGAAGGCTTATAGAATAAAACTTGCAAGAATCTGCATTTTCCTAGACGAATAGAAGTATACATATAAAAGTTCCAAATTCTATTACATAAATTAAAAAATCTAAAGACTAAATACGACTTGGCATAATGGCATATGGTTGATGCCTGGGAAGCAAGTCAACAAACTCCATGATCATCTCCCAGAAGGCAGTGCATCAGACGAGATTGTTGCAATCTTTAAGAGACCATTTTTCTCCTAGGATGTAAACCGCAAGATCCATCTCCTGTGGTCTTCTTTCAAAGTATCTTGACCAGTTAAAAGTTTGTAAATTAGACAGAACACTTTCACGAACGGTGCGAACAGTACTTATTAGTTCCTCATAGTCCCTATCATCATGATCCTGCAATTGACTAGAAGAACCAAGTTAAAATCATATTGTGTGCGCACAAAATGTAGAATAATTGTTTATGGAAGAAACTTGGTACAATTTCAAAGATGTCTAGCACTCGTACGTTAGGAGAATCTTCGAGCAACCTAGCAAGGAGATTCGATGAGTCCCCTCCGCATACACATAGCTTCAAATGCTCAAGCTGGTTGAAGACAAAACCACCAGTGTAACGCATCTACAAAGATGAATAAGTATAAACACATGATTCTATAAAAGAGACTGAAAATTTGCAATTAATTAGGAAAGGAGGGCATAGTATTTTTTTCCATGTAAACCAGACATGGTCGGATAAATTTATTCTTCGAAACAATTCAAAATTTGGTTTAATCAAACCAAAAAAGAAAAGAACTTACCTCTGAACATATTGTAAGGCGCTTGACAGATGTGATTGATCTGATAAGGCGCTCTATAGATGTGGTTGGGGCCATAAGACCACAAGACTCGACGACGTCTTACAATATTGAACATTTACATATGCCTCCTCTAAATCAGGCATAGTCTCAATCGAAAATCCGGGACGACTCCATTGATGACGATCCCGGAGTTTCAAATACTTCAAAGAAGGAGAATCTATCACTAACCCACGTGGTAACACACCTTCAGTTTCACTATGCAAAGACGTGATCAGTCCCTTATCGTATTTATCAAGTATAAGTTCCAAAGTTTTGAGAGAGGGAAGACGGCTCAGACGAGGAACATCCAGACGAATCTCGCCACGGAGTCTCAAGACCACGAGCGATTTGCAGGTATACAATCTACTAGGCAATATATTTGGCTTCTCGTTGGAATACTCATTAATAAGAAAGAGCTCGCAAAGGTTGCGTGAAAGTGCAGTTGCAAGCCACGTTTCGATATCTTTAGTACTAAGCGATGAACCAAATAGTACGAGATGGAAGCTTTCCATAACCGAGCTCTATGTAGTGGCATATTACGATCAAGAAAACGCCCTATGTTTTTGCTTCGATGATTTAAAACACTACTATAGTACCAGAGTTTTGGCAACCAAATCCAAAGACACTCGTGGACGCAGCTACTCTTGTCGGAAGACACGTTAGTATCTTAACCAGTAAATCATCTGACAAGGCACTGATTCAGAATCAGTGATTCTGTCTACATCTTTACAACCCCGAGATGATCTTGTCTTCTTCATCCTTTTTCTGACCCTGTACCAAAAAAACAATCAATACTAATAAGTAACTAATGTCTAGATTACTTCTTTTTGATAAAACATTTAAGTCTATTTTGATCATTATTATTTTTAAGGTAATATTTATGACAAAAAAATTTTTAAGTCTATCCTACAGAATTTCTCTTTATATTATAGCAAAATTAATATTTTAAATTGTCCCTAATTTACAGCACGTTGAACCTCATGCAAAAAAACAGCACTCACTATATATCATTCATTCTGAAATTTAAATTCCAATTACAGTTATTGATTAGTAGCCAGCCAATCATGCAGGGGGTCTATTTTAAAAATGATTTCATATATATGTCCACGTATGTCTATCAAACTGATAAATATATTGCATCCACTTTGATAAGACAACCATACTGATTTATATATTTTTGTATTGACTAGCAATCTGTGTGAAACTGTGAATCATACATACATATACTAATTTAATTAAATGTATAAGCCACACATTTTACATATTCGCTGGATATTCTATAAGGACACGAATTATTGATTTGAGTAAATCGGATTATTACTAATGCTCTCTCCTCTTGATCTTCACCTTTAACCCACCAGCCATGTGAGCCGTAAGGAGAGGAACAAATACCGGCCGATTCTTGGTAACCGGTATAATCTCAAACCGACTCAAAACCGAACCAACCACGTATTTCATCTGCGTAAACGCCATTTCTTTCCCTATACAAACCCTTGGTCCAGCTTGGAAAACAGGAAACTTGAACGAGCTCACACTTTTCAAAAACGGTTTAGTACTTGGTTCTTCCTCAAACCATCGGTTCGGTTTATACTCGTCCCAGTCTTGACCCCACACTTTCTCCATCCTTCCCATACCGTAAGGGAAATAAGTAACTTTGTCGCCTTTTCTAACACGTGTTCCGTCTGGTAAAACGTCATCGTTTGCTGCATGCTTTGAGTCCCACGCCACTGGTGGGTAAAGCCTCATTGCTTCGCAGAGACAAGCTTTCGTGTAACTCATCTCTTTCAAATCCTCAAACCCTAACCCTAAAGATCCCTTGTTCCTCACTTCTTCGAGAATCTTGTCCTCCACGTCACCGTTTTCACTCAACAACCAGAACAGCCACGTCATCGCCGCCGACGTTGTATCCCTTCCCGCCATGATAAAGCTGATCACCGAGTCTCTCACGGCTTCTTCGCCGTGGCCGGCGGCGAGAAACCTAGACAAGAGGTCTTGCTTGTCTGACAAGTCACCACTGATATCAAGACTCTTCTTCTTGGCACGTATGATCTCAGACACGGACATGTGTACGGTCTTGATCGCTTCTCTAAGCCTCCTTTCGCTCCCCACGTTCAACAAACGCTTTAACTTCCACACGGCGTGGACCGGCTCCGTCGCGCGGCGAGCACTAATCGCCGCCGCTACGTCAAATGCTTCGACCAAAGCTGGAACAGGTCGGGTTAAGTCCAAGCAATCCGGATCCCAACCCAAAGAAACTTTACAAACCACATCGAAAGCAAAACGTTTTAGAATCTCCTGAAGATCCACCGTCCTTCCTCCGTCGTAGTCCGCGGCGGAGGAAAGAACCGGGACGAGGCGGTTTTCGACTTCTTCACGGAGGATCTCGAAAGTAAACTCTCTAAGTGAACGCATTGTAAACTCGTGGCTAGCGAGTTTACGCTGCGAGCTCCATAACTGGCCGTCAGAGTTAAAGATTCCACCGCCGAGTAGGTCTCCGAGGAGGTCGGTGAAAGGTTTGCCTTTAGGGAAGTTACAAAAGTTTGTTTTGAGAATGTGCTCGACGTTTTCGGGGTTACCCGTTACAATGGTGCGGCGGTTGAAGAGGAGGTCGATGGTGATGGTTTGAGAGGGAGAGAGACGGAGGAGATCGGTGTACCATTGGAGGAGACGGTGGCGGTTCTTGTTGAAGGAGAGGATAGAGCCAATGAGTGGATACGAAGTCGGCTTGTAGGAGGATTTGGTTTGTTGTTTCTTTAGGGCTTTTGTTGAAAATGAGAAGATTAGGATAATTCCTAATATTAGAAATAGAAAGAAAGATGCAATTAGAATTTCCATTTTTGGAGTTCTTTGTTTCTTCTTTTGGTAGTTTGAATTTTATGTTTTTGATGTGTGAGTTCCTGTTATTTATAGGAGCTATCTATACAGTATATAGGATGAGACAATAATAATCTATACAGAACACAAGTTGTGGCTCCGACCATATCAGTCCAGCGAACGACGTAATAAAAGATAAATATTTAATTTCTTTAACTTATCGTTTTCTTTGGCCAGTCTTTGTATTATTCATTTATTATATATTTTTACTTTTAGCTATATATTAATTTGCTACTATTTAATAATAGGTTAATTTATAGTCTAAGTTCTTATATATTGAAAAAAAAACTGCTACTATATATATTAAGTTGCTACTATTTAACAACCACACTAATATGCATTGAAAAAAGCTTAAATAGATCAAAAGTTGTAACTTGAATAGCTGCAACGAATAATTAAAGTAATAAATATCGAACTAATAATTAATTAAATATTGAAACATATACTAATATATGTCGACGCAACAATACAATCTCATTGACCTAAATGAGATAAATGAGATATAGATTTAGACAAGGACAGGCCAGCACTTCTAGCACTGCCTGGTTGCCAAATCTTCAGCCGAAATTTAATTTATGCATTTAAAAAAATAGCTTAACTTGATCAAAAATTGTATCTGCTTGAATAGCTGCAACGAATCAATTTAAACCAATAAGTATCGAACTGATAATAACATATTGAAACATATATTAATATATGTCGACGCAACAGTACAACCTCACAAAGTTCAAAAAGAAAAAAAACAATACATCTCATTGACCTAAAATGAGATAAATGAGATATAGATGTGGACAAGGACAGGCCAGTGCCTCCCGCACTGCCTGGTTGCCAAATCTCCAGCCGAAATAAAATATAGACACGGCTCAGAGTCAGACTTTGACAAAGCAAAACAGTTGATTTGTTTTTCTTTAAGACTTTATTTTGTTTTATAATTAATGATTAAATATGTTATAATGAATTTAGTCGTCATTTTTTGTCAAACGATTTCAGTGGTCTCTACTGTCTCAAATTAGTTTCTAATATATGATGTCAAAATAATATTTAATTTAAGTGGTAAGGTTATAGGTTACATAAATGTAAACATGTATCAAGAAAAATGAATAAAATCAATTGTCCAAACTGGATTAGTACTATATATAGATATTCTTTTAGAATCTCGATAGCCTAATTTAAATAATAGAAAACTACTAGTATTATAATCATTAGTTAAGTCACAGTGATGATATAAATGAATGATCTATCTGTTTTTGTCAAATAATGAACTTTGATTCTTAGGGGATCCTGGAGATTTGTTAAAATCAAGGAATATTAAGTATTCCCTACGTTTTATTTTAATTGTGGTTTTTTACTTATACACATAAATTAAGAAAATCTTTACTTTATATAATTATTAAATAAAAATATCATTATTAATACATCTAACTATATTTCAATCATTGAAAAATATATTGGAATATTAAACCAATAAATTTTAAATTAAAATTATAAAAAACACTTATTTGAAAACAAAAAAATTACTGTACACCAATAATTAAACTGAAACGGAAAAAGTATATAATTATGTTATATGCGATGAACAAACAATCTTGTTTAGTACATTGTGCAATTCGTCTGTAGTTACAGTACATATGTTGGTAAGAGATTCTCTTTTCTAGGCGAAATTATAATTCAGAATTGAAGAATAAAACCTTAGGGTTTCAATTTTTTTAAAAATATTCCAAGCATCGTAATTATTAGCTAATGACATATGTATTAACCATACTAGAATTATCTCTTTAAACAATATTTAAGTTTGGGTTTACAGTTATACCTGCACCGACAAGTGCTGGTTCAATCGACTGTTCAAGAATCCGCCAATACAAACATGCATGTGTGGGATAAGAATGAAGACGTTGATGAAATTACTCGGCCGAAATTTTACACAAATAACTGCAAGATATTCAACTGGATGAAGAATACACTTTTTGGGATTACTAGTTATCTAACTTATTCTCTATATGCACGTGGTTCTCGTGGTTTGAAAATTGAGTTTATCTCATTAAGAAAAAGTCGGAACTAGTTCCACTGACACTTCTTTTCAAGCTCGTGTTTCCTAAAATCATGAGCAATTTTTTAGATCTTTCATATACGACATATTTTCTTAATATTTCAAGAAAACATGAAATGTAAGATGCATATATATATAGTCAATAAAATGTTCCAGCTTTTTAAATATAAGTTTAGCTGTTTCACTAAAGCTATTAATTGCTGTCGAATAAGAATTATGTTTATGAAAAATAAATACTATACAGAACATATTGTTAGTTAGTACAAACCATAGAAGATTTTTACACACTATTATTTACGTATATGGCATGAGAATATAGAGTATTGTGCAGTATACAATAATAGTTACTAGTTCATGCATGAAAATTATTTGTATCGTTGTATAATATGAAAAACTAAAAATTATAACTAATTGATAATTAATTCATATGCAAAATAAGGAAGATTGATGTCAGCCACTCAGATTGTGGCTAGAAAAGGGCGCCGTTTAGAGGATTGGGTTCATTACGACAAGTCTCTCTACTCATTAGAAATTGTCCAGATCACTCTTCTTGCATTGATTCGACAGACAATTATTTGTCTTTATGAATGACACATACCAAAGAAGAATCACCACTTTTAAAAATAAACTAAAGTGCTTTCTCTTCATTCTCCGATCTCACAAGTTCATTGTGTCATTATCACCGTCCAAAGAGGCTCGTGGTTTTGAATCACACGAATTTTTGTTTTTACTTAACTTTTTTTTTTTGTTTATGATGATGAAAACAGAATTTATTCTAATCAAAAGATGAATAAACCATAAAGAGCAAAGTAATGAAAATAGACTAAAACTTAAATCAAAATGGACAAAATAAATCATGCCTTTTATACACTAATAAAATTGTCTAAAACGTAACTTCTTCAATTTAAATCTCAAACCCCCAAGCAGTAAATACTTAAGCTTGAATGCCTAAATCCTTTATTTTGTTAGCAAAATAACATATTTCATCATATAATTTGAAAAACATAATTTCAAAACATGTAAAGAGTTAATTGACCAACTTGGAAATAAATACAACTTGAAGTAAAAAGCAACCATGCACGGTAAGGTATACGCAAACTTCATTAAAACTCTGCAAGACCAAATTAAATGGTTGGTTATTCATAGAGCCTAAACAAAATTATACAGTTTCTAAACTATTAAAGATTTAAAATACCTTTAAATTAAGAGCCTTTTTGTTACAACCATATTTTATATTTGTCATGTTATGATTTTTAAACATTTAATCATTGTATCATGCGTTTGATCATAAAAAAAAAACACTGTATCATGCGTTAACCAAAAAGGCGACACATTAACCAAAAGCAGCTCAATTATACATCTGGTTTATACCACCACGGTCTGGTTTACTCTGGTTTGCAGGTCAAACGATGAAACTAGTGTTAAACTCGATGAGCTTACATGTTACAAGGTCACTAATTCTTTGATGAAAGATCTCAAAACCAAAACCAGATTCATAATTTATCATCTCGATAACCAGTACACCAGAAGAGATCTCTATCCATCAAGAACAACCATACTTGCCATCACTTTGTTTTTGAATATTCGAAACCTCTAAAGATACATACATTCAACTTAGCGTCTCTGAATCTTCAGTTGGCACTCTTCAGACGTGCAATGAGCTCATCCTGCGAGAGACAAGTCAAGTTCATTAATCGCTCAGAGAACACACAAGAAAAGATAAAACAAACCAGAAGCTACATATGTATTGACTTGCCTTTCTTCCTTTTGTTGGAAGACCTTTCTCCTTGAGAAGGGCACGGAGCTTCTCCACAGTCAAAGACTGCAAGTCTTTCTCTCCTGAACGACTGCTTGATCCTTCTGTGCATAATAAATAAACTTTTGTTAAGAAAAAGCCAAAAGAATGAAGTCAGATAGCAACAACCTAACCTTGTCTAGATACAGTAGCAGGCCTTTTAGCTGAGCTCCTCTCGTCCAGAGCCTTATTCGCAGCCCTGTGATTAACAAAAAAAAAAGTAAAAGATGAACAAACCACTATTGTAGCCAATAGGAGCGAACTAAAACAGAGTAGAAATTTAAGGTCTTTGCTGGTTACCTCTTTTTAGGACCATCTTCAGGAGTTCCTTTAGAACTAGATTCGCCTTTTTGCTTCTTCAACAAGAGGGATCTGATTAGTATGTTTTGCTGGTTTGTCTTGATAAGCTGTCCTTCTGGATATGAGTATGACCAAAATCAAGTTAGCATTTTTTAGAATCAAACTCATCAAAACATAAACAGAGATTGCTGCAAGAAACTATCTTCTTAAGATCAAACTCATCAAAAAAAAAAAAAGAGGAGTTTAAGAGAGAAGAGATACCAGGGGGAGATGTGTCATGCTCACATACGTACACCCTCAAGCTTCCCTGTAATCAATATCCAAAAGAAAGTTAGCAAAATCCACGATTGAAGATTGAACCTTGACGAATAATACAATCACTTGGCAAGCTACCAACAAATATTCTTTTGATAAGAACCCACACAAAAAAATTTAAAATTCACAAAGAAAATGTATCAGATAAGACTCCATACCATACAATTCCCTACAGATTCAAAATCAAGTGTTTTTTTTTTGCATAGGAACTAAAATTGAGTGGGTAAAGATCTGTTTTTTTTTTCACCGAGTGATGGGTTATATAAAAGCTAATCACTTTACCAAATGGGTTTAGTTAATTTGCAGTCAGCTTACCGGATTGGAGGGGACGACGGTTGAAGACAAGAAACCGCGGGAAGGAAGGTCGGAAAGGAACTTGGAAGCAGATTCGTCTGAAGATTCCGATGACCGAGAAGATGACGCCTCCATTGCCAACCCACTGATAAACCACTAGCCAACGCTACACCAAGCGAGATCAGAGAAGAGATCGAGAATGAAAACTGCAAAGCGGTACCAAAAAGGGAGAAGAAGACACCAACCGATTGTGTTTTCTAAGCGATATGGGTCCTTGTTGGGCCTAATGTATTTTCCGATGGGCCTTGTGATATTCAATTCCATGTGCAAATATTCATCTAGTTTTATCAAAATCATATTCCTACCCCAAAACTATAAAATGTTGAATAGAGCCCCCAACGATTTCACTATCAAACAAAACCATGAAAATAGAAACGAACCAAGCAGAAAGTAAACCGGTGAAAACGTAAGAGGTTGATAAAGCCCAAGATGTCCGAACTACACCAGAATCTTTTAAAAAAATAAATATATATAACCTAGTGATCAATACAAGCTGTGAAAATTTCCTTGAAAGAAACAAACAAACTGTATATCCTCATTCATATGTCTTCAATTCATTACCAATAAGCAAACCATAAATTAGAATCTGCACATTTAGATTAGATAGTTAAGCAAGTCTACATTCTTTTTTTGCTGCAATAACTTAGAAGTTAACAGAGGAAAGGAATAAAAAGAGCGATTTTTTGTTGTTGTCGTTATCACAAACAAACACAAGAATCGGACACATGCAAAAAAACTCAAAGCATGGCTGAATGAGGATTAATCTCAGCTTCTGGGTTTTAAGACAAGGCAAGCATCTGAATCTTCCCAAGCTCTCAACTGCACAACACGGTTACAATGGTACTGTAAGGGAAGGAGTCAAACGAAAGATATCAAAATCCAAAGTATGCAGAAAGTGAGAGCTATGCAATGATTAGAGACTTTAACATTAGTAATCTGCATGTTTAATGTAATGTGATTAGCTTATGAACATCTCAATAACATTTAATCAAATCCTAAAGGCCCTAGATGATTGATTTAAACAATGTACTAACTACTAACCCTGGGTTATCAATATTCCCATGGCCGCCTCTACTCCCTCCACTTCCATAAACACGTCATCACCTCCCCCTGAACTCTGCCAAACGCTCTGCCACGCATGAAAAGGAGCCTCCCGATTAGCAGCAGGCTGACCCATGGGCGGGTTATTTATTTATTTATTTTTTTGATCAAATTTGTTATTTATTTTATTAATTTATTTTTATACTATAATTTGACAAAACGATGCCGTATTTGAAGCGTTCACTGTGCTGGTCGCTGGAGAAGAAATCGGAATCAAGAGTATTGTGAATACGACGACGATGACGACGCAGGAGCTGGCGATGGAAGGGAAGAAGCATTTGGAAGAAACTATCGAGTCTGCTTTTCAGATCATTTCCGCTATGAATGATGAGCTTTGCAATCCTTCTTTGTGGTCTACACCAGCCACCGCGAGTTCTAACGGGACGGCTATCGTTACCGGCGACGCGGCTGCGATTGACGGAGCACCGCATCATTCGGAGTCTGGTTGTGGAGGATGTGGGAATAGTGCTCTGGATGAAGCTAGTGTTCGGTATAAGAACTCCGTGACTTCTCTTCGTGCTGTTCTTGTTGCGATTCCGAATTCGAAGAAGGTAATGAACATAATGTTGTTACTAACCATTAGGTTTAGGTGAAGGATCTATAATGTGTATTCATCTGTTACAGGCAAAAGCATCTGTTATGGAAAACGGTTTAGAAACTCCTGAAAGTGTAGAAGAAATCGAAAAGTTAGAGGAGCAAGCCTTAAGTCTCAGACAGGTAAACATTAGCTTAAGCTGTTCTAGAACCATGAGAACTATGTTGAGTAGACTCGTTCGCTGATCTGTAAACGTTGGTAAATGCAGGAGATTGCAAAGAAGAATGTTCATGTAAAAGAACTTATCGACAAGTTTCGAGAACTTATAGCAGATATCTCCACATGGCAAAGCCCTTGTTCTGTTTGAGTTTTTTTTTCTCTCTTATTTGACAATGGTGTGAGCAGTTAGGACAAGGTGCTAAGCCTTTGTTCTTGAACTCCTCACTTGAAACATGAATTTGTATATATAAATATTTCAGACAAAATCTTCAAACCTCTGTTTTCGGTTGCATCACACTTTTTTTGTTTCTTTGTATCGATCTGTAAGAGAACTTGATCGTCTCTTTGAGGAGTCACTGTCCGGCTCTCTTGAGATAAGCCATAAAACCAAGACCAGCTACTAATGCTGCACCAGCCGCTACTCCACTGTAAGTAGCACCCCAACCGTCTCTCTCAACATACTCCATTGCTTCTGCTGACACTATCGCTCTTCTTCTTCGTCCTTTGCCTTTTCTTGAATCATCTAAATGTAATCTCAGACTCTGCAATTTTATAATAATCCAATCAATTCAGATAGCAAACATCTCGTTAAGATCTTCATCTGTAACTACTTTTACCTTCCAGCCGATTGATTTTGCATGGTCTATGGCTGCTTGAAGGTCACTATCTGAAGCCAACAACACTTTATCGTGGTCTTCGTCTTCATACTGCAGATTACAACCACCATTATAACATTTCGGAAAAAGATTTGCATCGTTATTTTGTAAAAAAGGTTATATACGTACAAAAATTTGGGGTATGTTGTGGTCTGGATCGATATCATCCCCTAGTCTTTGAAGTATAGCGGTTACCACTTCTGTCAAACTACGAGTGTCTGTAATTCAAGAACCAATCCATGTGAGTACACACACAATATTAAAACTGTTTGATGAACAAAGACAAAGATTTTGCTTTACCACTTATGAATCTGTGCATTCTGTGCTTCTTGTCTTCGATCTTGAAAGAAAATGTATTTGGCAAAGGTAAGGATTTTCCTGTCTCAGCTTCAGAAGCAACTTTCAAAGAGCTTTCACTGAAAACAGTTGTTTTCCTAAGTCAGCAAAAACTAAGCTCAATTCGAAGAGAAACATGTTTAGTGGTTTAAGCAAGTCGAGGTACTGACCTTCTCGTGTCCTCGTCTTCCTCATTAGGAGACAATGCCATTGCTGAATCCCAAAACTTTTGCATCATTGTGTTTGTCGCCTCGTTACCTATTCCCGCAGTAGTTCCAGCCTGATCACATCAAAAATGAGATCAGTGGATTTGTCATAATCAAAACACTTTACAGAAGTTTCTAGATAGGAGACTTACTGTGGCGACAGCAGCGTGAGTTACATGGATTACATCAACAACTGCAACTACATCTCCTTCTGCAATCAGAAAGCCCTTTTGTTATTTACATACGTTTTGCCTATTTACTTGCAATCCAAAATGCAACAGAACATTTTACCTTTGTCCGTAACAGGAAGGTGTAGAAATTTCCCCTCGTGCATGATGTGCAGTGCTTCAACGATTGGTGTGTCAACTGACGTAGATTCTGGATTCTGAGTCATAACCTACGAATGAGAACAAACGATTAAACTCGACTGGAAACAGGAATCTAAAACTGTCAGACTATTTAGTCCAAAACTTAAGAACTGGAAACTTGAAGAGGAGACTAATCTCTAAATCCTCTTGACCAAAAAAGAAGAAGAAAAGAATCTCGTAAATCATACTTGTTCCATTGTGGTCTCAGATGGAGGAAGATTTTCAGCCACAACCCTCATCAGTATATCCTTGGAACTAGATAACAGACAAAACAAACTTTTAGACGTTAGTATAAGTACAAGGAGGAAGACAAATGACTTCAGTCACAGCATAATCAAAAATCCAAATGTATACATAATTAACCAGAACTGATGGGTATCAGGCAGTTTAGTTTGGTTGAGCTGGGATTCACTCAAATAAATCCAACTTTTCTAGTTTTCTATATCGTTCTTTGGAGGAAGACAGGAGATTTTCATTAGCTAGCTTATATCATAGTATCTGAAGGGAAGTTGGTAGAACCACTTGAGCTGAGAAAGAGATAAAATGTTAGGCACTTTCAGAAAAGAGAACTCACGTAAATATCCCTCCAAGCTTGTCCTCGATCATCACGACTGCACAGCTTGATTGAAGTTCAACCATCTTCTTTGCTACAGTTAACACTGTATCGGCTGGTGAGACTTTCAAAACCCTGAACAAACACCAGCGATGGGTAAGAAAAGAACACTCAAGATTGTTGTAATGAGAACTTAATTAGAAAAAGAAGAGATTACCTACTTTGAATCATCCGGTATAATTGTTGATAAAGAAGGTCTAAACATCCGGTCTCGTAGCGTTTCAATGAAAGTGTTGTGAACTACATTAACAAAAAATCAAGATAATGAAAATCTAAAAATCTGATAAGATAATAATCCAAGAGAAAATGAGAATTGAACTGGGAAAGGTTCAGTTCCCTCACTCACCTGAAGTGTTTGTTCCCCAACTTCTTTCAACACCTTCTACAGCAGCAGCTATAGCCTTACCTTTCTCAGCTGCCCTCTCCATACGAGCAATCGCATCATACAGACACTTTGCTATATCTAGCAGAGCAATCACTTCTCCATTTTCAACAACAGGCAGATGTCTGAATTTTCCTGCAGGATCAATACGCAAGGATTAGAAGAAAAATAGAACAAAATGTTCCTCTAACTATAAAGCAAACACCACAAACAAACCTAGGACCATCTTCTGAAGAGCATCAACAGCAAGTGTCTCAGAAAGAACAAACAACGGGTTCCTAGTCATAACCTTGGACACAGGTGTTTCCTCCACATTAACTTCCTGCGATATCACCCTTGTGGCTATGTCCTGCAAACGTGATGTAAAGTGGCTTTAGCTTTTATCTGCAACTTGCTTAGATCAATGATAGTGTGAGATTATTACCCTGTCAGTAAGAATCCCACAAAGCATTTCATTAGAATCAGTCAACAACAAGGCATCAACTTTCCGCGAAGCCATGTTTTTACAAGCATCATAGATACTAGTCGTTGCTGGAACTGTAATGGCTTTCGATAGCCTTAAACGCTTAACAGTTCGCTCTCCTCCCGTTAAACCCCTGCTTCCAAAAAATCCAAATTAATGATTAAAGTTAAATCTAATTTTTACTTAGCTTCTAAAGGAATCAACATTACAACGGAGAACGCGAAACGGTTAGAGATCTCCGGCCAGTGTCGAGGCCTCGTTCGCCGAGTTCCATGGATTTCTTCTTCCCGTGCAAAGACGAAGTCGTTACGGATAAGCTCCGTCTTGAAGACCCGCCTTGGCTAGCCATTTCGTTCTACTGTAGGATTAGTAAAATCGATTTTGATTAGAGCAAACAGTGAGAATCGCAGAGGGAATCAGAGGTGTGTTTGGATTCGTCGGGGTCAACTTATCGAGAGAAGGTAATGGTAGTTTGGGATTAGTAGTTATCCGTGGCAGGATGACTCTTTCTCGATTGTTCGTGAGGAGGATGATGGCAAGAGAGAAACGACGATTCCTTCCGAGAAAGTGATGGGAAAATGAGAGAAAGGTTTTGTGATTTTTTTTTTTTTTTTTTTTTCGTCTCTCTCTCTCTTCTCTCAATCGGATGGATTCTTTGACTCCGATGCTTTTGCTTGCAACTTGGCCGTGGCTCGTTTTTTTATTTTGGACAGTGTTTATTGATTTATTGGTAATTTACAATTGTATCCTCGAGAAATGCGATTGATAACTGTATCAGAGATTTGTTTCCCATTATGCAGAGGGGTTTATTGTCATTGTTTATTTATGGTCACTATTACACACGAGTTGATACTTTCTGGATTTCGTTTCATTTTTTTTTATTTCGTTGTTGGATTTTGTCATTACTCTTTTATTTATTTGTTTTAGGCTTTTAGCAATTTGTGATTAGGAATTTAAAGCTGTTTTTAATAAATTAAAACAAGTAAATTTATTAGGAGTTCAAAAAACTATGTTCTATCTGGATAAACTTCTAGATAAAGAAAAAAATAAAATGATAATGAAACTTCTGCTACATTTTAAATAATGTATTAATGGTTCATGGATTTGTTCCATCGATGGTTTGAAATCTGTGTGAAATAAAGGACTAAAAACTGTGCGAATAAAAAAAAATGATTTACAGAAATTTTAATTTTGTATTTTTGAAAAAAAAAAAGTGCTTCAGAATGAGCAAAGCCAAGGGTGTATAAAACGACGCCGTCTCAATTACTATTGGGCTTCGCAAGGATCAAAGCCACTAACCCGTCTCTGCTACAATTAGGTCCATTAAGGCCCAATTTAAATGTTCTTCATTTTCATCTGAATCTCTCGACGGCCACTCTCTCTCTCTCTCCGTGAAGAATCCAAAAATCCACACCAATGGCGACTTCAATAGCTCGATTCTCTCGGAGAGGAGTAGCTTCCACCCTGATCCGTCGCTGCTTCGCTGCGGAAGCGGCACTCGCGGCGCGTACGGAGCCACCGAAGCCTAAACTAACGGTGTCGCCGTCTCCGGATCGCGTGAAGTGGGACTACAGGGGACAGAGACAGATCATTCCCTTGGGACAGTGGCTCCCCAAGGTAGCCGTTGACGCCTACGTGGCACCCAACGTCGTGTTGGCAGGCCAGGTCACGGTCTGGGACGGCTCCTCCGTCTGGAACGGCGCCGTTTTGCGCGGCGATCTCAACAAAATCACGCTCGGGTTCTGCTCGAATGTTCAGGAACGGTGCGTTGTTCATGCCGCGTGGTCCTCCCCAACAGGTTGTTGTTGTTGTTTCCTCCATTTTCGGACATCTTGATGATGATCTAATGTCTGGTTTTGTTGCTGGTAGTGGAATCAAGATAATGTTATGTAGGAGGGACTTAGTGGTTTAGCTTCGTAGTGGTTGTGTATGTGATAGGAATCTGGAATCTTACTGAGGATGTGTGCTTGAGCTTAGTATTGAGAGTTTGAGTAGATTAGTGCACATGGTGGATCATCTTGGGTAGCAGTAGGAAACAATGAGTTATATATTATTCAACATACCAAGAGTATACATTCGATCATGTTTCAGTCCTAATTATAAAACCAATGTTCAAAAAATTGCTAAGCGGTCATTAGGCAATATATAAAGGATTAGTGTTTAGTCGGGTGCCTAGACATCAGCTAGATGGTTTGAAAAAAAAATACTCATTTCAAAAAATTGTTTCCCTTATGATCGATTTGCAGCTTAGGCGAGAAAACTTGCTGCCTAGACAGTTTTTTTTTTAAAAACATTGGATAAAACTATATAGGCATGGGCAAACTATTTGAAACCCGAGATCTGAACCCGAATCAAAGAAATGGAATCCGTATACGATCTGAGATGTAAAACTAGCTGAATGAATATTGTAGGATAGTACAAAACATATGTGAATCCGAACTATTATTAATGGTCAAGCAACCGAAGAATCCTAAAATTCGAAAAAGATCTAAAAACGAAGATCCGAAACAGGTATTTGAAATGTGAATAAGTGCCTCGAATACTCAGTTTCATGTTTATCTCAAATCCAATGAACAATGAGGCTACTGCATGTCTTGGTTCTGTATTACAATTATACACTAAAGTTTACTCTTTTCAGCAGCTCTGGCTAATGATATAATTGAAAGTTTGATTTTAGGGTTACCGTTTATTTTTGAGTTTACAGGATTACCAGCAGAGACATTGATCGACAGGTACGTGACAGTGGGTGCATACAGTCTTCTGAGATCATGTACCATCGAACCAGAGTGCATCATCGGGCAACATTCAATACTAATGGAAGGTTCGCTGGTTGAGACCCGCTCAATCCTGGAAGCTGGTTCGGTTGTGCCACCAGGAAGAAGAATCCCATCAGGTGAACTATGGGGAGGCAATCCAGCAAGGTTTATTAGAACGCTAACTAACGAAGAAACCTTAGAGATCCCGAAACTCGCTGTAGCTATCAACCATTTAAGCGGAGATTACTTCTCTGAGTTCTTGCCTTACTCCACTGTCTACTTAAGTCACCTGGAATCACTGTTTAGAGTCTCCTAGAAGCTTCTATTATTGGTTTCGTGTGCTTGCCTGTTGTATGAGACCTCTCTGCATATCGCAATAAGTAGCTGAAGAGCATTAAAACATTCGAATGTTTGCCTTTTTTTTTTCTTTCTTTTTTTTTGGTTTCTTTGTTAAATTAAGATTTAAAACTGATTTTGGATGGATAAATATCTTAATGATAATGGCGATGAGTTTCTTGTTTTGTTGTTTGTGGACAAGCAAAGATATGCTCATGTACGTAACCAAAATAAAATAAACAAAACATTAAAGCATCAGAGTTGAAAGAAGAAAGCAATACCAGAGTGAAGTGAACCATCGTTTAGAATTCTATGGAAATTTTCTATTCATGTTCCAAATCTTATGAATGTCACATCCAATAAAAAATGTTTTTTAATAGAATCCATCGAGATTGGGCTAGTTTAGTGATGTTTCTAGACAGATTGGTGTAACCTTCGAAGTGTTGAGTAGCGACTAGTGAGCGATATATGTATATATTTATACCGGATTTTGTTTATTGATTTACTATAAGATCCTATACTCCGGTCCTCTTATCTGTTTTCTATTGTTTATACTGGTCGTAAATGATTGATTTGTAATGGAAACGACATCATTGACAAAACAAAATAAAAGAAGAAACCCACAAAAACTGCGATATGAAACCTTATCTTTAATATGTCACAATGTACTCGTTCTGGATGCAGACACAAAGTGTTTTTGGTTTTGTTCATTATATCTTTAAGTCTAAGTCTATCTTTCTTTTCCTGAATAGACGAAGAATCTTTTGTTCAATTTCAACATTTGTTTCATTATTGTGAATTGTGATATTGAAGTTTTTTTAGGGTGTATTGTTTTTTTCTTCTAAAATGCGTTATGAAAAAGAGACCAGCCTCGTTGGTGTGCATGTTGGATGGTAGTCTTTCATTGTATTTATATAACTTCAAATCCGATGACCTGTGTTATGCTGTAAACGACTTAAAGTGTATGCATATATATTACTAAAGTTTGATTTATGCTCCACACTTGCGAATGTTTGATTTGTGCTCCACACTTTCAAATGCCTGATACTTTTGGTTTATGGCTTGGTAATAAAAAAAAAATTGATTATAGAACTCAAAACATCTATAATACTCTTTAGTGTTCTAAATATTTTTAGTTGATTTCAACTACAAATTAGTTAAAATAAGTAGTTATTAGTTAATTAAACTTGATTGGTGCTAATTGGTTATTAAATGGTTTATTTCTCCCCCTATAATATACATCGAGGAGTTTGGGAAAATATTTGTTTTTCACAACACAGATATTATTAGCATATAACAAGCTTTTTTTAGTTATATAATTTTTCTAGTGTCCAAACATTTGTTCTGTGATGTTAGTCGATATCCGTTTACCTGTTGTAACTTGAATATCATACATTAAAATCACCATGTGATTCTATAGTTATTAACTTGTTATTTGTTAATACAGTGAAACCACATTTTATAGTTAACCCTCTTAACTTTTTTAACCCATGTCTACAAGGTCTACGTGACTATCTATATCAAAGAAAATCCATATAACATGTTACTTCATAAGAAAACATTTTGGTGCATTTTACCCCAAAAAAAAACATTTTGGTGCAGTAGATTGTCGAAGATTTTCTTACCAGTTACCACAGGTGTCCACAGTCCCCTTACCTTGGGTAACTATCTTATGTTAGGCTGATATATATTAACGCCAACAACTTACGCCGTTAAGTTCGAGGTGGGCATAACGCGAGAATGATGTGGGGACTGGAGGGAAGAAAAAAACAAACGCCAACAAAAACGGTCGTTACGTCATTATTATTTCTGACGTGTCTTCGTCAGCACTTGGATTTGATTTTCACTGCTCAAAGCATTTAATAGTTACCAGATTCATCATTTATATCACTGCTATTAAAAGGACGACAACATCTCAAATTGTAGCAGAACTATTCTATTTAATCAAACCGGTTATTAAATATATAATCATACCGGTCCTACTCGTACCAATGCGGGGTATTGATAAATGTTCTCGTGACTTTTGTGTGTATATTATACCAATACGATTTGAAGTAAGAATTATAAAATCTATATATTCGAACTACAATACATTTAGCACTGACAGCAGTCTCTTTAGCTAGTTTACAAAATTCCGTAATTATTTCACTAACAGTGTTTTGTTTTTTTAAGAGCATGATTAATGGGAGTTTTTAGAATGGAGTTAAGAACTGATTCTTAATTTTTTTAGTTAAAAATTAAGAAACAAATTCTTATATTCCGTCAAGAATTTCACTTTGAGAACCTTTACATTAATCATGCTCTAAAATTGTGGATTATATTGTGGATTATATGATGAATAGTTTTTTTTAAAAAACGCAGAAAGATTTTTTTAAAAGAACGTATAAAAGATAGATACTCTTTTTGAGTCTGAGAAAAGAGAAGGAATCCAAGTCGGCAAGGTCCATGTGTAAGCCTCGATAATACAAAAGTTTGTCCTTAAGTGCGATCCAAAGTTTATGCACCACACGTGTGAAGCTTACTTGGCGCCACGTCAGCATGTATTGCATGGGAGATTGAGGTGATACTATTCTCTTTCGATTACTTCTCAAAGTCAAGACACTCGAGCTAAGGTGTACAGCTGATTAATTAACCACGTTGAAACTAGATCGTGGATGTTGTTATCATGTAGATTAACGGGAACATTTTTCAGTGGGCTTGATTAATTTAAAGTCGAACCGGTTGAATAAAACTGCGGGCATTAATCGAAGTCACGGTATTTGCGGATAGCGTACGACTAATTTGGCCGAATATAATTCCTTTCTTATTATTTGAGGAGCATTGTATATAACTAACCTTTCATTCATGTGCTTATTACATGTGTGTCATTTCTTACGTGTGAGCACCACAAGCTATCTCACCTCATATATTCAAAAACTTTTTCTTAACTAGACTAATTACAATATTTGCCATTGATCATTACATTAAAAAATTTGAATATACTATAAGCTTATTGAGTATTGACTAACAAAAAAAATAAACATGTGCCTTACTTGCTAAGCTTCAATTACAAACGGTTGGATCTTTAAATACGCAGAGATTTTATTGCCATAATCTGAGATTCTTCGTAATGATCGATTTTTTTATATAGTCTGACTTAAATATTAATGCCTTTCTATATAGTTAGACTACATAAAATTCATTGTCTACGTATGTATCTACATATCTACTTATATATGTGTTGCTGCAACTCTTCTCCGTATTAGATAAAGATACCAATCACAATCGCAATGTTGAAGAATTACTACATAATGGCAAAATGTAATAGATATATACGTACATTTTTTTTTAAATGACATAAAACGATCTAATATATTATATTTTTAAGAGCTAATAATAGTTTCAAATCTTCTCCATTGCATGTTAACCATGTTTATCGTTTTCATAATTATCAATGCAATTGTAGTCGACGATCATTTTATGATAGTTTAAATTCAAGGCAATACAATTTAATACATTACCATTTTGATTTTTCCCATAACATATGATTCAAATTTGAATTGTCAATCACGGGATCAAATACATTATTGTCAATGGCAATGTTAGCGTGATAATGGAAACAAAATTGACGTGAAAAGAAGAGTTTCCTATATAAGGGATTTAACGGATATTGCATAGTTGTTATTTATTTTTATTTTTTACAGCAATAACATTTACAGACTCATATAGACTCTGTAAACCATATTGCATAGTTGTTATTTGAATACGGTTTTATCACGTCAAAGTTATTACGAATACATGTTGTCCATCGTTGATTTATACATACTTTTTGCAACAGAATATATTTTTACATTAAATTTGCGTGACTAGATCATATATTGCTTAAAAAAACATAACAGATTTATGAAGTGAACAATATTTAATTCAATACTCTTTTTCAAAATACTGTGATAGATATTCGTTGAAGAGATCGTTTGATTTTGTGAAAGACTAAGTGCAACATTTTTACATCAGATTCGGAAAAAAATTCTCAAACATGTAATATATTGCTTTAAAAATATTTATAACAAAGCTATGAAGTGAACAATATAAAAATAAGAATTCTTTAAAATCAATTTTTTTTATTTTAATACTTCGAAGATCATGATCAAGTTATGCATAAATCTATGCAATATTTCGACCAATCATAAAACTATGGAATATTTGAAACTTCATATATGTTCAAAATTATTAATCTTAGTTAGAAAAGCAATTAAAATCGACAGTAATTTAGGAAAATACATTAAATTTTCGTAAACAATTCATAATATTTGATACAATCAAATTATTAATTATCAAAATCATTGGAAGAAAATCAAAGATTTGGCCAGTTCAGATCTTAAATTCTGGAGTCAAGTGTGGAATCAATTCATAATTGATTTTCTTCTGATGATTTTGAAAATCAAGTCAATATTTTTCCCTTGGCCTACAAACAGTTTAATATTTAGATTGACAAGGTTTACTTCCTCAGATTTCCTTATTTTATACGTCCCAAATTTAAGCTGTTTCTATATGGTTTGAATTAATTTCTTATTTCTGATGTAAATATTTGTAATTTATAAGCTATAGG
Source organism: Brassica napus (assembly GCF_020379485.1). Classification (NCBI taxonomy): domain Eukaryota; kingdom Viridiplantae; phylum Streptophyta; class Magnoliopsida; order Brassicales; family Brassicaceae; genus Brassica; species Brassica napus. The sequence goes on from NC_063442.1 coordinate 4,785,853, forward strand.
GAATGTGAATATTTGGTCATATACTACAAACATATTAATGCTATCGGCTAACTTTATTTCCTCAGATTTCCTTATTTTACAAATTAAATTTATTTGGGATTACCTAAGAATATGGATACTGAATATTCTCTTTCGCCATAATGCAAACCTTGCTGTACAGTACTATTTATCAAGTTTATAATCAATTCATAATCTTCACTAAATGAATTTTTAAAACCATCAAGTAATTTACCTTAGTTATAGTCGTTGAGAAACACGTTTCCATATACGATTCAAGATCCAAATTTTGCCTAATTTGAGAGCTGCGCTTTTTTTAAAAAACATGTGAAAAGATCAGTTTTAAAGTAAATTGTACGGCAAGTATAGAAATATTAATTAGTAAATATTTGCGACTATAATTTTGGCTATTTTTTTTCATCATTAAAACTCTATATAAATACGCAGTGTCTGCAACACAGCTCCTCACCACATCACTCTTTCTAAATCATCATTAACAAAATCAGAAGTAAACCAATGGCGGACTTTATAGGATTGTAAACGAAGAGTTTTGAAGACACTTTTCACAGCAGTCGTAGTTTTCTTAGTTTTTTTATTTATTTTGTTTCCTTATTATATAGGATATGCTTTCACATTTTATTTTTTATTTTATCGCCTATGTTTCGTTTTATCTTATATTCATATTTTATTTTCTGAAAGCAATAATTATATTGCATATATTTCGTTTTATCTTTATTTCATAATTAATTTTATATAAGTTTTTGTTTACTCTTATAGATTCATTTTCTCGAACTATACTTCAATCACACAAAACAAATAACACAAGTTTTAAAAAACTTTGAAGCTTACTTTATTTACATATCCACAATTCCGTTGAATCCCTTAATATAAATAACATGTAATATTTGTATCTATGACTTTTACATTTCTAATATCTATATATTCAAACTTATAATTTCTTTAAGTTTCCTCACCCCGCGCAGGGCGCGGGTGATCACCTAGCAGTACGCTATATTTGTAATTGTTATAGTATAATGTTAAAAAGTAAAGTCTTGGACTAAAAAGAAACACACATTTCATTTTCACTTACTTTGACCATGAGATAACCAATTAACAATCTTCGCTTACTTTCATGTAACACAAGTTCACTCAACCAACACCAATGGCTCATTTATCAGTTACTCCACCAAAAGAAAACTAACTCGTGTCTCACGGTGGCTAATTTATTGGCTTATTCAGCTGAATAAACCAATACATTACAAGCTAAACGCTCAATTCTAGTATCGCCATTATGATTCTAGACATAGCTAGCCATCGTGCACTTTGAAATGACAAAATATTCGCTGAGACGATTTTGTTATATCTAAAATAATACATATGTATATATTTTGCATGTGCTATATGAATTACAGGCATGTCATAGGTATGTGCATATGTTATACGGTTCTTTGTTCCCTATTGTTTTCCTTTTTGTGGGTTAATTTTAAAACAGAAACTCATTGGTATTTTAGGTTTAGCATGCCATAGGTATTTGTTGTTATCATGAATGCCGTGGTTGTTCACTCCACCATGAAGATCTCATGCTAACAAGTTAACAACATGGATCATATTCTATTGATAAATGTTTCACTTAAATGAACTGTCGTTACGTAAAAGTAAGTGAAGACTGTTAAACTTTTGAGAGAAAAAAAAAAATCTACAGTTCAGTTCAAAAGAATCTACAGTAAAGAGTTCTCTGGAAATTGAAAGAGGACCACTGTTATTTTTTCTTATAATAATTAGTTTGATGTTAGTATATATATTTATAAGATAAATTTTGAACATTTGTCCAGGTAATATAATTTTTAATTAGTTCGATTTCCACAATGGTAACGTTCAGTTTTAATAGATTTCTAATGTAGAAACCATATTAAAAACAAAAAAGTACAACCATATATTTAAATCATATAAAATGATGGATCGTACTGTATTTAAAAGTTTATATATAAAAAAATTTTACAATGCATGAGTGGGAAAACCATTAACTGTCAATCTCGAGAACTAGAAATGCGTTTTGACAGTTTAACCTAATAGAGAAACACATATTGCGTGAGGATTAGGTATGTTTTGACTAATAAATAATTGAATGAAATAATTAGTTACTAAAATAAACCAATTATATTAAATTAGACTCACGAATAAGTCATGTTTAAAAGGATAAAAAAACAAAATAGTTTGCATTTTTATTCAGATCTTGAGGTCCACAGTTTCACCTTCGTACCACAACACCCAAGTGGTTCTTTAGAGAGAGAGAGAGAGAGAGAGAGAGAGAGCGTGAGAGAGACTAATAAGCTTCTCTCTGGACGTTACATTTTTTTGTGAACATAGAAACACACGAAACTTAACCAAAACAAACAAATATGGGAGAGGTTGAAAGACATCTCAAGCTTTTATATCATCTTCTCAAAACTCTAAAATAATACTAATTTTTATAAACTGCCTTTTTGTTACAGGAGGAGAAGAAACCAGAAGCAGCAGAGGATAAGAAAATGGAGGAAAAGAAACCAGAGGAAGAGAAAAAAGAAGGAGAAGGAAAGAAAGTGGAGGCTGATGAGAAAAAAGGAGAAGAATCTGAGAAGAAAACTCAAGAAGGAGAACCTACTAAAGATTCCAAAGAAGATTCACCTCCGGCGGAGCCTGAGGCTCCAGCACCGCCTCCTCCACCGCAAGAAGTTATCCTTAAAGTCTACATGCACTGTGAAGGCTGTGCTAGAAAAGTCCGCCGTTGCCTCAAAGGCTTCGAAGGTAATCTACACACACACACACATATTCTAAGTTTTCCTACATCTGAAATACTTTTGGTATGTACTATGTACATTTTAGCTTTTTCATATAATAGTTTCTTAAACTCCAAAAGTTTATTTCATCAACTACACATTTTTGGTTAATTTTGAGTATATGTATAGTTAATATTCGTTATATATTCTGTGTGTAGGACCACAGAAAGTCTAGGTTATTCCTTTAACCAAATATAAAACACTCAAACTAGAAAACTCTGTTTTTGGTAAATATAAAAATATGAACTGAATCTTGGGTTCTTGGTTTAATCTATGCACTTAATTTATTTAGGAGTGGAAGATGTCATGACTGATTGTAAAACGGGGAAAGTGGTGGTGAAGGGAGAGAAAGCTGATCCATTGAAAGTATTAGCCAGAGTTCAAAGAAAGACCCACCGTCAAGTTGTGCTTGTTTCTCCAATTCCTCCACCGTCGCAGCCGGCGGAGAAGAAAGCAGAGGAGGAGAAACCCAAAGTGGAAGAGAAAAAAGTGGAGGTAACTTTCTTTATTGTGATATTTTCTGCTTTGTGAATTTGATAGCAAAGGGAAAAAAGCAAGAAATAAGAGGTAATTTTAAGGGTTGCAGGATAATAAAATGAATTGTTTTTTTCTATTGTTATTTTATTTAAGTAAGGGAAACTTTAATTAATTTATTATTCAATTAGATATATTCTCTTTTTGAAGTGATTTCACATGGGGGATGTATTGGTAGGATACTAGGATTGGTATATTTCTAGTTGCTGGTTTTATGATATAAAACTATATTTTTGTATATGGAATTTGGACTAACTAAGTAGTGGCTCTATCTCCTTTGATCAAAGGAAAAAAAAAAGAAGAAGAAGAATTGGCCGTATTAGTTTAAAAAAAAAAAAATTTGGCCGTATTGACATTTTCTGGCGATTTTTTTATGTATCAGCCTCCCGTAGTGGTTACGGTGGTCCTCAAGGTTCACATGCACTGCGAAGCTTGTGCATCGGAGATCAAGAAACGGATCATGAGAATGAAAGGTTAGCTTTTTTACGTACACAGTTTTTTTCTTTTTTTTTGGTAAATACTTATACAAATTCTTAGACATAATAATATTATATTTAATAATATATTCGGTTCTTTATATAAACATTCATATCGCATTAAGCGTGGTCTATTTTTCTCAACTTTACTCTTTCTCCGGGAGAGCAACATTTCAGACTATACGGAAATTTTATAGATGTAATCACAAAGATTTTTTTTAGAATTTTTTTTTTTTGGATTTTAACTTATTTTTGGTTGTCTAGTTTGCTATCGGTAGATAAAACGTTTCCAATGTCTTGCAAAAACATCCACTTGTTTACTTCTGTCACCAACTTTGTATTATCTCTCGTTGTATCAATTTTGGTCCATACAAATTCAAATCAAGATGATATTGCGTCCTTTAAAACATATACACGTGTTATTCATAGTCATCTGACTCATCTTATTTATTGAAAGCGTTTGTGTAGTGGGGTCAAAGTTTATTTACCCCTTCACTTTGATAGTCCTATTATTATTATTTTCTTAATAATGATTTTTTTGTTTGTTTTGAAACATATAACTTTTAGGAGTGGAATCTGCTGAATCAGATTTAAAGGGTTCTCAAGTGACAGTAAAAGGAGTGTTTGAACCGCAAAAGCTCGTTGAACATATTTATAAACGGACTGGAAAACATGCTGCCATTATGAAAATTGACCCACCGCCTCCACCGCCACCTGAGGAAGCAGCTGCGGCAGCTGAAGCCGATAAGAAAGAAGAAGGTAAAGGGGACAAGGGCGGAGGAGAGTCCAAAGGGGAAGAAGGCAAGGACGAAAAGAAAGAAGGGGAAGGCGAAGCAGCTGAAAATAAAAACGGTGGCGGCGGTGGTGAGGAGGATGGAAAAGTTGTGGATGTGAGGAAGATAGAGAATCCTTATTACTACTATTATAATTACCAACTACCGCGTGTGGCGGTTCCGCCTATGGAAATGCCGCCTCATGCTTATCCGCCTCAACTATTCAGCGACGAGAATCCAAACTCATGTTCCATAATGTAACAAAAAAAAACTGCAAACGCTAAAGGGTTTATATGGAGAGTATTTTGAACAATTTTGATGAAGTTGTAACTTGATGTCTCTCTTTGCATGTGGTTTTCCTTTACTATGTTTTGTGCAGCTCTATTTCTTGTGTAATTTACATTGAAAAGAACTCGCCAATTACGAGTTATTTCAAATGCTATAAGCGATCAAATAAATAAATTACAATAGTTTATATCTATTAATTCATTTTAATTCATAATACATAGACTAATCGTTTAAAGTAATGGTAATAAATATGCTTTTATTTCTGACATGCACCAAATTTGATATGATCATCCCACCCTTTACAAGTCACTGTAGGTGTTAACTACAACTGCAGTTTACAAAAAACTGCAAACGCTAAAATGCTTCCTTGTTTACCAAGTTACTATTTAATCTTACAACTGCAGAGTTTGCTTTGCACCAACTGCACTAAATGCATATGTTCTGTGTAAATAGCTTTGTTCATTTACCAAAAATCATCCATCGCATTATTCAACCCCCAAAAGTAAACTACAGTAAAAACTCTATAAATTAATAATGTTAGAACTATAATATTTTATTAATTTATAGAATGATTAATTTACATTTTTAAAATTTTTCTATTTTAAAATATTTTATTTATAAAATAAAAAATAGTTCATTTACATATATATATTAACTAAATTTTAGAAATTAGACTTTCATATTGTTTTATTTTATTATTATATTTTTATGTTTCATAGAATTTAAATGTGGTTTTTGATATAATTTTACTAATATTACAAAATATATTGAAACTTTTAAAAATAGAGATAATTTCATTGTGGATATAAAACTAAATACCATGTTTAGTTTGTACTTATGTAAAATGTACATGTAGATAGATTATTAATCTATAATTTTAATGAAACCATATATTTACATAAAGTTTTTTTTTAAATATCATCTTGTTATTTTATTAATTTATGATTTTTGTCATATTTTGAAGTTGGAACTGGAATTTTTTAATTAATTTATAAATTAACTTATAGAGTTTATACTGTAGTTGGAAACTTGCGGAAGAACAGTAGAGTTCATATAAACAGAACCTTATTCATAGATTTTATAAATAACTTTAATAGTACTACCTAGAAGTAACCCATTTATACAGTTCTCACCATAAAAAGAACGTTGTTCATAGTTTATCGATGAATTATTAATACTTAGGTGAAGAAACACTATTTTCTTGCCTCTATAAATTAGGTTGGTCCATTTATTGTCCGAGTAAAGTTAAATGACAATGCTAGCATTTTTTCAAAAATAAAAAAAGAGTTAAAGAGCTGACTTATCTTCTTTTTTGGGAAAAATTATGCTGCCTTATCTTAAACTTGCCATTGTAGTTTGTCTATTCGATTATGATTATTATTTTTATTTGTGGCCATCAAATGTTGTTAGAAATTAAATGGTGGCAGTGTCAATCAATCATATGAAAATAATTAAGAATCCTATGTTTGATTGTTTTTCCTTATTCTCAGTATCAGATTACAAAACTACTAAGTGAAAAATGAATTTTCTCAAAAACATTACAGTTTGTAATGAATTTTGGTTAACAAATTGTGGGTTTAATACAATGTGGATAAGCCAGTAGTTTAGTTTTTAGTTTTATCTCAATATGGACAGCATAAAAACTTCTAAAACATATCAAATTAGATTTACATGTCAAAGAAAAACCAAAAAATAATATTATATTTTCTATTTATATTTTGTAATATCTAAAATAGATCAATTGCAAATAGTTGTCGCTTATTCGATTGAATAAACTAAAGTATGTCCAACAATTTGTTATCATAGTTTTAGAAGTTAAACTTGAAATAGTATCTATAATCTCATTACAATGGTCAAGCATTAATAGTTTAATAAATTTCATGATCTCGTGACGTCTTCTCGCGGTGAGCAAAAGAACAAAGAACATTCTATTCCAGCGAAGTAGACTCCAGAAACCCCAGCCGCCTACGCGGCGCGTGAGGCGTGATGCATAACCGGAGCCGTGATATGACGGTGTTAACCTGGACCCCACGTGATGGGTCCGTGCCATCTCTGAGGACGTACAGTTTATGAATGAGCCCACGTGACCCGCCACCACTTCCTCAAAACATGTGCTTTCGTACTACAACGCTTGTCGCTTCTTTTATTGGACGCACCGTTTTTTATCTTCTGATTAAATATTTACACGATTCCCTTAGAAACAAACAAAATTAAATAAAAAGAAACTGTATACGTTACTCTTTGTTTTACTTTAGAAGAGAAAAATAAGTAGATTTTTTTGACAAATAAGTAAATTACTCAGTTTTTTTAATATTGGTAAGTATTTCTATGGTAAGTCTCAGTTTATCAAAATTAAACAATACTAGATCGTTTTCCGCGCTACGCGCGGATAATTGCTTTAATTTTTATAATTAATTTTGTTGTGTGAATATAAAATATTACAAAAGATTTTATGGTATATAAACTATGTAGTATGTAAGGTATATAATATATGAGGGGAAACATACTGTGATTTTTGTTGTTTGAATGTTGCATATAATTTTTTCTCATTATTTTGTAATGAATTTTTTTATTAGTTTACCAAACTACCAAAATTGTATTTAGATAGAATATAAAGACAGCTCAGATGATGTCGGAAAGTTTTTCATAGTTGTGTTTCCTCGATTATTTTTTATGAGTGTAGATGGGAAATGTAGCTCTAACTCATGTATTGACTTGACTCTTATTTCCTTAGAGTTTGACAAAGAAAAGTGATACTGGCAATACTTTTGATCGATTTCTAGTTTTGAAGCGTATTTTGTTTTGGTTTTCTTGATGAACTTCTTTAATTGGATGAAGCTGAAATTTCAACACTATCTTTTTGTACTGAGTTGTTTTTATGGTGATGTTAGTTATGTCGTGAAATAAAATTGTGTTACTGGTGTTTAAGCAACTAATAATGTTTCCAAAAATTGATAAGAAAAATAGTTATAAATCATCTAGCATAATAAGTATTGTTTATTTTTTTTAATAAAATTTTGGGTTAATGATTGTTATCACAACGACATGATATTTTGATTAATTTTCATTATAAACTCATAAATGTGTATAACTATATGTGTGTTATTTTTATATGTTTCGACTCTATTTGTAAGGTTATATATGGTTTAGCAGCAATTAAACAATGCTTATATGATTAATTCACTTAAATTTGGGTATTTTCAATGTAACATATTATTCAGGCTAAATAATCTATATAATAACTTAATTAAATGATATTCAAACAGGTTTTAAAATTTTCAACTCTTATGAGTTTTAACCTTGTAGTCCATATTATTTCGACTATTATCAACAGTTTTCATTTCACACCATAAATTAATAATTCTTTTTAGAGAATTTTATTGGCAGTGGATGTTTTTATTTTTATTTGTTGTGATGAACTAATATATTTTTTTCAAAATATTTACTTGTTAGACAACTATATTATCATTATTTTATTTTTGTGACATTAAAACAAACATGTATTATTAATTATGTAAGATGATACATATTTGAAAATTTTAATTTTGTATAGTCTTACATGTAAATATACGATGAATTAAATAATTATTAATGATATAAAATATTATGTATCTTAAGATTTTATTTTTTATATAATTTTGCATGTTAATATATATTATATTGAATTATATTGGTTTGAACATTTTTTTGTTTGAAAATAGACTATCTCCAACATTATATATATCAGCGATACTTATATATTTTTTGTATTGTTGTTACTTAAATGATCTGTATTAATATGTGGATGCGGTCTTAGCCTAAATTACATGTCACTCGGACGTACCATTAGATTTAAAACTTTGTAAATTTCATAATTTTTTCAGTATGAGGCTAAACAAATATGGTGTTCTCTTCTAGAATTTTACTTAAGATAAACAATGTGGTTATGGTTTATCCAGTTTACTGGGCTAGAGATTTTGTACATTTTTATGATGTATTTAAAACATATTAATGGTGTAAAAAATTTTAGATTAATTCTAGAGAGATCTAAAGTGGTAAATAATTTGGAGATGTCGTTTTGTTTTAACATAGATAAAATTACCCATTACTGCTGATGTCTCATTTTTTAAATATTACACGCAGGTTTTGTTATTTAAAGAAAATATTTCTATAAAATACTAATAGAACATGTTAAATTATATATATGTTTTTGCTTGATAAAGTAAATTTAATATATTTTTGAAAAATAGAACTTTATATTTATGCTTCATACAATATTAGACTGCGTGATTTAATTATACTTTATAGTTTTTGTTACCTAATATAATGTAAATGAATGCGTGAAATATATAATTCTTTTTGAACCCGGTCTTAGCTAGTTAGCATTCATTTTTTGGGAAATCATATGATTTCTAAAAATATTTTTTGCATGATTTCATCTTACTCATGATTTCTAGAGCTATATATTATATATTCTTAGATATTCCTAACAATCATGGCTTTTTAGACATCATTGTTTGTGGAGTTCAGAGAGAACATTTTCCAAAGTTAGTTCTTGAGCTTCAACTTACTCAACCCCTCTCCTCTATGTTTTGATTTGTAGTGAATCAAATAAGATCGTTTCCGAGTGAAAGCTATTATCGTCAATCTCTCACTCCAATATAACAGTGGATGATACATGGATACATTCAGTCGGCCAGAAGAAGGTCTAGTGGCTGTGGAAAGATATATATAAGCTGAAGTAAATTATCTTTCTCAAAAACTTCCAAGAGATACTTCTCTATATATACCTCATTTGAAAGGTGGCAGTTTTTTTTCTACATGCAAATACGTAACAACACTCACGTGTTTTTTTTTTACTAAAAATTGAAAGCTATTTGGAATAAGCTTTACTGGACTATTCCACAAATATGCACACTTTTGAAAACTAACTTTTCTTCACCTTTTACCGCTTTTAGTTAGGCTTTACATTGTCGTCATAATCACTTTGAGATCATTTGATCCCCTTTCTTTTACCTTTTGCAATTTCATTTACATTTCGCGAGAACACAACAATTTGTATTTTGTCAAGCGACAAAAAAAAAAAGAATGTGCAAGAACTACAACATTATTTATGTCGTTTGTGATTCCTCCCCATTGTTGTGGTAAGTTACAGAACATTGTAAATAAAAGAGATATTGTAAAAGAGAAGAGAAACACTTTTATTGACAGAAAAAGCATCCGAGTCTGAAATGAATGCAACTTTAGTCTTGCATGCACATTGGGAAGGATCATTGCTACGTACATACCACACAAAAAAAATGTCTAATTGAAAAAATGAGCAACTAAATTGTCATTAAGTAGATAACATGGGGACAGAGGGTTTAACAGGGAAAATACTTGAGAACTCTAACAATAATGGAAGAAGAAGGTTAATAAGTCATGCCACTTAACCAAGCTGGATCAACGTACTTTACTACTACGATGACAACACTGGCACTCTCACGCCTCATAAGTGTTGTTTTGGAGAAAAAAATCAATAAGAAAAGATAATTCCCAAGTCACAGTTAAAAAAAAAAGAGAGAGCGGTAGATCTTCTCCACAATTGGCTTCCCTAGTTCCAAGTTCTTTTTAATTGCTTACCAGACAAAACATCAAACACATATATGAAAGAGATAGACTGGGCGTGAGTAGATGGCATCTCGGGATCAGTACGCGAGGTTGTAGCAGGCCTTGCTTGGTTAAGTATACGCTTCAGCACCACTGAAAGAGCCGAATTCGAAACGGATCCAATGATTCCCCACAAGGCAGTACCATCACGCCGCAGAAGAATGATGGAAGCAAACAGAATAGACACAACCCATTTGCTCTGTCTCAATAAGAAACATATGCATAACACGAAATGAATATACTTAAAAAGAGGCATTTCATCGAACATGTTGCGTGCATCAAGGAGATCCCTTTTACTAACCAGAGTATTAACGATGGCTTCAATCCCACGACCGGTTACCATCTCGTACCGGATCTCTGGATCTCTGGAGACCCATTGATGGAAGCTTCTTGCTCGACCGACCCAGATTGTTCGCTTTCGTCTCTGCGAGCAAATTTTTTGACTAAAACGGCCATAGATCTAGCGCGGGAAACAGATAGAGGAAAACCCACGCGGGATGATCGAACGAACTATAGCTCCAATCGGTGTGAATGGCAGAGAAGGAGAGAAGACGCTGTAATGACCAAAAAAAAAGAAAAAGCAAAGTAAGTTTCCGTCGCAGGCAATGAGGAAAGAGATTGTAAATCAATAGAGCAAAAAAAACTGAGAAGACTTCTTCGTTAGGTAAGATTTGTTTTGCTTAAATGACATGGCATCTAGTTACATTTTGATTGGTTTGAATTTCCATGCTGATGTGGCATAGCTAAAATTTGAGTATATCTTGCTTTTATTATAGTATAGATATTGATATTTAATTAAAAACTAAAAATCAAATTCTATGAAACTAAATATTAATATAAATTTTAAAAGACGCACTTAAAAACCTTCATAATAATGGGTTAAATTAAGTCTCGATTTTATTGTTTGCCCTCGAGTAAGCAAATTACTCTTTCTCTCTGAAAAACTATTATGAAAAAGAAATCCAGTACAAGATTGGAGTGGAAAGTTATTATCAAATGATGACAAAACAAAAGGTTATAATCCAATGTCGGTAGCTCAGTTCATTTTTCTCGTTTTGGATGAATATATAGTAGTATAACGTGGTTGTTGGTGAAAAAACAAACAAACTATGAAACTATTGGTTAGTGTAAGAAATAAGCATCATATCAAAACGTTTTAAATAACACAAGAAGTACTATTAATGTTATATAAAAGTTTTTTAATTATCTAATATTTTGTTGATGAACGTATGGAATACATTTTTGTAGATTTTTTTCAATTACTAGTCTTATACATTGGGAACTCTTTGTATTTTGTTGATAGTAGTAGTCGTGGGTGATATTTGTTGTCTTCCTGGTGAAAGCAGATCATGTTTAGATTTATCTTATAATCTATTTAACATTTTCACAAAGTAAAATACTTTAGTTTTATCTTGCTAGTTTGTTTAAATTGCATCATAGTAACATTTTACTTATAATTAAGAATGAGAGTATTATTTTTCCTTTTCAAAATAGTGAAAAATGTAAAATGGTGTCGTTCTCAAAAAAAGAAGAAGTAATGGTGGATGGGTTATAGCATTTATCCACTACTTAAGTTGATCATTTTTCTTTGGGACCATACCTTCGACTGTATTTCGAGTGACACATAGAGACATACATAGATATACGTTACAAATGTCAAGTTACGTGTTGTTTGCATGTAGGTTTTCATATACGTAATGTATAAATGTCGAGAATTAATAATTCAACAAAAAAAAACCCGGAGACTATCAAAGTTTCAGAGAAAAAAAATCCGGAGACGATTAGTAAGTTTTTGTAATGCACAAGTATCAAGTAACGTATTTTCGAAAGTTAAATTATAGAAATAAAAAATAATGATGATAGCAACGTTGTTACAACGAGACACTTGACCGGATTTCATTAGGTTGGTTTAGGTTTGATTGTGACCGAACTGTGACTGAGTCGACCATTTAACCTAATCTTTAAAAGTGTCGAGACCATCAACATCTTTTGATTCATTTACCTGAATTTCTCACACAACTCTAAAACTAGTTGTTATATCCATCCCGATCATCCCTATTGCTATTACCAATTATTTTTTTAGACTTTTGATTTTGGCAGCAACTGCCAAGCAATGTATCCTCCTTTCGATGTCATCTCATACATACCGTTCCTTTTTAGCTCACCTATGCCAATTTATTTTCATTTTTTCTTCAGTTTATCCTATTTTATTTTGACAGAGATTTAGTTATTTGATTATATTCTGAGAGAATATATAATATATATAATGAGGGAAGAGGGATTCAACTCAGGAATTCTAAGAGCATCTCCAATGGTGTTACCACCATTGGAGTCCTCCTTAGCATTATTTTAGTAATTTTTTTTTTGTTTGAATAGTTAAGAATTCTAATAAAAAATGTTTGTCCAATGGTATATCTAATTAGGAGTCCTTAGATATAATCTTGTTCCATGTTTCCTTCACCTGAAAAAGATTTACAAGATAGAAATTAGACATCAAAAGTAATCAACTTGTTCTCCTATACAATCGAACTTGTTCTCCTATACATTCACAACATTAAAGAATATGACTTATAAACAATCTGAAAAGAATCTGAAACCGTAAAGAATTCACAACATTAAATAATTCACAGAGCACACAGTAGTAATACTAATCTATGAGAAGAAGATAGTACTTCTGGGTAAACAATCTGAAGAACACAACACTCCAATCGTAATGAATCACAGAGTCGAAATCTTAACAACACAACACAACACAACCCTCTTTGAACTACAAACAAAAATCGTTTTCAAACACTAACTACAAACGAAGACTTTCCCAAATCAATTCAAACACAAATCGTTTTGAAACCTTAATAGATTGACTCTTTCAAAATAAGAGAAGAAGATAATCCCAAATCGCATGAAACCAAGATCGTTTTCAAACATTAATGTACCTATGTCCACAAATTTTCAAACTAAGCAGGTTTAAGAATCATGGTTAGAGTTTAAAAAGAATTACTAATCAGATTTAAGAATCATGGTTATAGTTAAAAAAAAATTACTAATCAGGTTTAAGAATCATGATTAGAGTTAAAAATAAAATTACTAATCAGGTTTAAGAATCATAGTTAGAGTTAAAAAAAATTAATAATCTCAAACCAATGAGACAGCGCCAACACATTAAGGACTTCATCCTTTTAATCCTTAGTTAAGGATTCATTCTTAACTTTTCTTAACTGTGCACCATTTTTTAATGTTTGTTTAATGATAAAGTGCTAAGGATCATAGTTAAGGATTTGCTATAATCCACCATTGTACGTGCTCTAAGATCTGTACCATACTGAAAGATTTTAAACCCATAATCTATATATATTTTAGAATATAGATAGGACCATAGATGATAGAGTCGTAATTATATAGATTATAGAACAACTTAGATTAGGTGGGTAAGCCTACCTTTAGACCTTGACATTAATTTAAACGTCTCGCATTTTCGAGAAAATATTGAGAAAATAAAGACGTACGGGACATGTTAAGCAGTACAATATGTTTGCTGGAGGTCCACTCACTTACCGGAATCAAAGATTTAATACGAGGAAAATAGATTAATGTTTCGATTGTTTCAGAGACAAGTTAGTCACTTACACAAAGGCCTGATTGTTTTTCTTGTTAAGTTTGGTTATATGCTATAATAAATGTTTTATATTTTCTAACTGAACACCTTTTGACTAAAATTAGTTTATAGTTTGTAGACGAGTTATAAAAGCATGTATACTTTATCTTTTGTTCGCATTTAACTTTTACGTAACAAACTAGATATAAATGTTGATTAATACATAATTTAATACTAAAATAACCGCACTATATGTTAACATGCAAACGTAAACACAAACAAAACGGATATAGGAGTAGGACCATTATAAGGAAAAAAAAAACTAAAAGATGATGCTAGTACAATTATTTGTTAAAGTCCACTCAGTTAACGAGTTCTATATGTGAAACACATTAAAAGAGAAAATGTAGGCCTATGAAAGAACAAAACAAAGCCAATAAGTTTTATCTGCCGAAAATGATAGAAATTATTTTCATTGTCATCAAGAATTTTGTTGAGATTTAGACATGAGCCAAATCTATAAAACAATAATTTAATAAAATAACTTTTAGAATACAGAAAGCTAACTTTAATTACAAAGGTCTTTAGATCACATCACTTAGTGGGAGGTAAAGGCAAAGAAGCTGAGATGGATGGTTGAAGATGACCTGTTATTGTGTAGGCATTATACCTAGAAGACCTTCCAAGATTCGAATCTGATGAGAGGATTGTGTTGTATATCATTATTAAAGAGAAACTACCAAACAACATTACACTGTGCTTTTATCCAAACATGGCAGAAGAAACTTATAGGTAAAACCGTAAAAGGAACAGAAAATAGTACTGTACTTGGTACTAAGTTATAAAACCGGTATAATTAGCTACCAAAACTAAAATTACCCGATTCCAATATTGAACCGGTTTATGAGGTCGAATTACTAAAAGCCCTCAATGTTTCACAAGCTTTAGATTGACTACTTGATCAAGGGGATAAAACAACAACTGGAGGAGCTATGCCAGAAGATTTGATTCTTTCAAATAGTAACCGAGCATCGGTTGATGAACATCCCTGATTCATCTCAATAGCTACTGGATATTGCGACGTTCTGTTCATTTCTACCACCATCATTCCCTACAGCAACATAAGAAATAAACAATTTGGACCCAAAAACAAAAAAAAACTAGCCTGGATTGGGTTTGCTTGGGTTTTTTTTCATTCAGTACAAAGCATAGTTTCTATATTCAACTTATGTTTTGGTGTCTCTGATCATGGATGACTTCTTATTGACCTTGAACTATAACCACTGAAGAAAAGTTAATGGGTTTACCTCAAAGTCAGCTAGAAACAACTGGAAGCCTTTTAGTTTCTCCTTCATCATGGCATTTTCTTTTGTTGGTGCTGAAGAGGAGAGTGCAGCTGTGACCTCCATGGATGAATGACCTATCCTTCTTTGTACAACCTACAGAGGGAATAGCATGGACATGATGAGTGATGAGGGGACGATCGTCATTCTAACACCGACAAGAAAATTTAGAGAAACAAGCGATGAGACTCACGTCATTATGGAGCAAGATCTCACAGATGAGACTACCATCATCGACGTAGCATATAAGCTCAAAAGTAGACTGTTGCTTGAACTGGAATCTCTTCACTCCAGTTAGAAAGCACTGCCAAAAGGGATACTTAAGTTTCACAGATCGGTTTAAGACTGAGAGAGTTTTGGTGTTAGTACCTTAATCCTTCCTTGAACAAAAGGCATGGTATCTTTCATTACTGCCCAATTCTGAGACATCTCGGCCAAGTAAGTGAAAGGTGTCTCCGGATTTGTAGACATCACAGAGGGGGTTTCCAAATCGACAACCATATTACGGACTTCATCATCAGCTACAGCGCCTGAACCTGAACCATATACCGGACTCGTTGTATCCCTTTCACTACCATTGTCGATATGCATTTCTTCGACGAATGAAGTCACGTTAGATGTTTGTTGATCCAAGGTATTTTCGCAACCGCTGTTGTAAAAGGGTCTTGTACCACTACAGCTAGTACGAGGTGTGGAAGCTGTCATGTGAATGTTACTAGAAGTCGAGTGCAAACCAGAGAACGTTCTTTCCCCGTGGGTAGCAGCAGTATCAATCTGCATATGTTCAACCCTCGAAACAGTAGCTTCCACATTGGTGGAAGCAGGAGGATTACTCATTGTCCGTGGACTGATATGAGTTCTCGTTACATTCACAGAATTGCCTGCCATAAGTGTTTTGGTTAAAAGAGAGTTAATAGTCTCAAAAGGAAATGGGTGTATCATATTACTGAAAGTCTCTAATAACAACCATCTTCCACTCAGAAAGACAGCAAACTTTCTGTTTATTGTTGTGACTCTGATATAGATAAGTGAGGAAATATCATAGTGAAAAGTGAAAGAACTATCCATACCTTGGCCATTGGCCTGAACGTGACTAGCATCTCCCGAGGTAGAACTGTTTACTTGGTTACCAGTATCATTGTCATTTAGCGACCACGCAGCTAGACTTGCTCTGGTTGCCAACGAAGCAACATCTCGGTTCCTTGTTCTGCAAAAGTTAAAATCCAATAAGAACTTCGAAAAGAAAGGGAAAATTTGCAAATGCAATTACTGTAGGCACATAGAAAAGATAATTGGTAGTGCGTATAAAATGTGTTAACGTTAAATCATGCATCATCTTTCCGAGAGAATCCAATCCAACTAAAGAGACACCACGACACCACCTCTGAATACGAAGTAAGTGGGAGAAGCATAAGCTAGAGATATACCAAGTTCTAAATGGAGCAAGTAATAGTTCCAAGCAAAGAGACACCACGACACAACTTCTGAATACAAAGCAAGTGGGAGAAGGAGAAGCATAAACCAAAGAAAATACCAAGTTCAAAACAACGTAAACCATTCTTTGAAAAAAGTCTACCTTATTCCTCTTGGAGGTTTGTTCACTTCAATAACCAGACGCTTTCGTGCTTCTTCCAGTTCTTCAACCATCCCTCCTAAAACTTGTATAGTCTCAGGTACTAGCATTAAAAGCCCATGTCTAACTTGTACGCTAGACACAACAATCTGCATTTACTGTCCTTGTCAGTACTTATAATACATACATGATCAATTTCAACCCATAAATTGGAGCTGAGAACAAATTTAGGTGATAGCAAACTCATCACAGATTATCAAAAAAAAAAAAAAACCAATACACAAGTTCCTTATCAACCATTTCCACAGCTTTAATTTTTCTTTTAAAAAAGCACACCTTTAAACCAGCAGGAGCCAAGACTTGCAGATCTTTAACAGGTCTGTACTCCATACCAAAAACACGTTGAACACCATCAGTCATAGACAGCTTCAAACACCTCTTAAGCCCTGCATTAGCGTTCTCATACCTCCCTTTGAGGGCACACCCAATGTTAACAATCTCATCAACCTGACGATTAAACCACAAGTCTCAGTAAAAAAAAACCACACTTTATGCATTATCTCTATACCAAAAAAAGGAACAACCTGAAGAACAAACGGACCAGGGAGTTCTTCAAGAACCATAGACGCAACGTTCCGAGGAAGCACCCCACCTCCGCATAGATTCATATCGCAAAACAGAAACTGCTCGAAGCAATGCTTAGCTTTCGCCGCAACTTCGAGGCGAGAGAACTGCGGAACGGAGACTTCGAGCCCAGAAAGACAAGTGACCCACCACTCCGTCTTGAGCTTAATCCCCATTCGAGAGAGAGCCTCAGCCATCGGCGAGTCGTAGCCGTTCTCGACTTCTGCCTCCGACGGATCGACCGGAATACTGGAATCCGGCGGCGAGGGAGTGGGATTACCGGATACGTCGATAATCTCAACTTCCGGCTCGACGGGGTTAGGGTTTAAATTAGACGCTGATGAGCTTTCCGGTTGAATAGAAGGAGCACGACCAATGCTCTGAGCAGAATCGCCGATTCCGCTTGCTCCAATTTCATCTTCTCCTTCTTCTTCGTCGTCGTCGGAGGAGTAGTGCTGGAGTCTCAGCCGTCGTCTAGGCATTTCGCCGGCGAAAATTAGGGATTCCCTCCAAAAGTTTATTTGCTTTTTTTTGAAAATTTATTGTCACAACATGTCGGAACTTAAATGGGCTTAATGGGAGGCTGATTCGGCCCATTATAAATTCACTATGCAGCGAGCTGTTAGGCCTAACGGCCCATTAAAGTTATTGGGCCTTGTTTTGAGTTGTATACGTATATATATATTGGGTAAGTTTGCCGGGAGATGTTTTTTAGTGAAAATTTTCGTTTGGCGAAAGAGAGAAGCCCGCCTTTGTGTTCTAAAATTTTGGCACCAGAAATTTTTTGAAATCCCCAAATTCGATTTTGTGTTCTCTTCTTAATCGATTTAGGGTTTTCAATACTCTCGCGATAAGCTTTGAGATCTAGGTTTTTTTCTCTCTTTACGTTTGATTCGCTTTTTCTCGATTTGGACTCTCATGGCGACTGAAACCCTAGATGAGAAGACACTGGGAGCTGGATCTCCGGCGAAGGAGGAATTAGGTGTTGGCGACGCCTCGAAGGTGGAGGAAGTAGCGGATCCCCCAAGAAACGACGACGCGGAGAAGAAGGAAGAGGCTGAATCGAAAGAAGGTGAATTGGAAGATAAAGAGGATGTAAAAGATGAGGAAGAAGAAGGAGAAGGAAGTGGAAGCAAGAAGGAGGCGGTGACTCCGAGTAGCGATAGGCCAACGAGGGAGAGAAAGCAAGTTGAGCGTTTCTCCTCGTCTGGTCCTGTGCGGGTTACACCGAGCAAGTCCGTTTCAATTGAAAAGGTATCCTTTTTGGTAATCATTATGTTTCTTTGTGTGTTATATTCACTAGCTCTTGTTTCCGTGTGTGTTTGTTAGGGTCGTGGAACACCGCTCAAGGAAATTCCAAATGGTATGTGTTTGTGCTTGTCGTGGATTTGTTAATTGTTCACCTAATTGCTGATAAATGAAAGATCTTTAATGCTTTGACACATCTCTTAGATCTAGAAGATGAGATAGCTGTGAGAATTGATATGATTATAAAATTAAAACCATTTGATTAGACAGAGATCTGCAAACGCCTTAGAGAAGCTCGGGTATTTGCATACTGATAGTCTGACTTTCTGGTGGAATGTTTCATCTTGTAGTTGTAGCTATCATAGTTAGCGTATTAACTACTGTCTGTGATTTTTTTTTATATCTCATCTTGTAGACCTGATCTGATTACATGTTTTCTCTTTGGTAGCGAACTGTAGTGTTAATGTTAACTTTGCATGGTTAACGGGAATATGATAAAACTGTTCTATTCTTTCTCTTGTATGCTGGAAAATTTAGTTGTTTTGACAGGGTCTTCTTGTTTCCATTTATTGACTATTAGAAATCTGTCTGATAATGTTGGCTTTTTCAGTTGCTCATAACCTATCTAAGAGAAAAGCTGACGACAACCTGATGCTGCTACACACCATTCTGTATGGGAAGAAAGCAAAGGTGGTGCTTTTAAAAGCTTTATCAAGCATGTTCCGTTATGGATGTTTATCTTGGAATTTTTTTTTATTGTCTACTTACAAGAGTTTTGTGAAAATTTGTTCTGCAGGCACAGATGGTTAAGAAAAACATTGGTCAGTTTTCTGGCTTTGCATGGTCAGAGAAAGAGGTAAAGCATTTCGTTTCTGTTTTGTTATAGGGATGTATATTCTTGTTTTGCCTCGTGCTGAGACTTCAAATGTTTTCCAGGAGGAGAAGCAAAGAGCACGACTTAAGGAGAAACTTGACAAATGCATAAAAGAAAAGTTAATCTTTTTCTGTGACGTACTTGATATACCTGTAAACCGAAGCAACATAAAGAAAGTAAGTAATAAGAAGATGTGATTTGTCTATTTACTGTACTTTGCTCTGTATTCTAACCTATAAGAATCTCTCTGTCCTGATACTCTCAGGAAGAATTAGCTGTCAAAGTGCTTGAATTTTTGGAATCTCCCAAGGCAACAAGAGATGTTATACTTGCTGATCGTGAAAAGGTACTGTTTGATTTCGTACATTATTGTTCTAGATGATTTTATCGTCAGTATGGGAGTATTGAATTCTCTTTCGAATTATATGTTTTAGCAAGCCAAAAAGCGCAAGAGCACACAAAGGAAGGGGAAATCTGGAGAATCTTCAGAGACCCCAGCCAAGGTTTGTAGTTTCTTAACTGTAAATATAGCACAGTTTGTATTCCTTGCGTGCTACTGGCTGGTAACTGTTACCATTAGCTCCTTTTCTATCTTCGGTTTCTAATATGTTGGCTGATGTAATTTGGATTCTAAATGTATTTTGCCTTTTTACCTGTGTTCTTGGTTTGTTGGATGTTGAACATGGGTTTTAACATCCCTCGTGTGTTTATGTTTTTCTTACTACACAGAGGAAGAGGCAAACAAAAAAGCGAGATCAGCCAGAGGCAGAAGAAGGCAAGGATGAGGGGGACTCTGATTCTGAAGGTACTAAGGATGCTAATGAAGACGATGATTCAGCACGAGAAGAAGAAGAAAGTGACCATGAAAAGGCTGGAACTGAAGATGAGAAAGACGAAGCAGAAGATGAAAAGCCATCTGATAAGAAAATTTCTTCGAAAAAGACTGAAGAGAAGAGCTCAGGGACCAAAGGTAAGGACAAACAAGCTTCTGCGAAACGTTCTAAAAAATCGGGTGAAAAGACTTCCAAAAGAGTTGCCAAGTCAACTTCATCCCCAGCCAAGAAGCAAAAAGTTGATCATGAAGAGTCTTCGAAAGGGAAAAGCAAGAAGCAGTCAACTAAGACACAGGCTAAGGGAACTAAAGAG
This sequence comes from Brassica napus, assembly GCF_020379485.1. Classification (NCBI taxonomy): domain Eukaryota; kingdom Viridiplantae; phylum Streptophyta; class Magnoliopsida; order Brassicales; family Brassicaceae; genus Brassica; species Brassica napus. Next base: position 4,806,765 of record NC_063442.1, read on the forward strand.
AAAGGTTATAACCGTTCTCAGCTGTTAGATTTTTTTTAAAAGTGAAATTATTCTCTCTTTGAAGCTCATTGCACTTCTGTTTTTGCCTACTGTCATGGATTGGGTGCAGGAAAAGCCATTAAGAAAGGCAAAGCAGAGCCCACCAGAGAAGAGATGCTTGAAGTGGTGTCCAAAATGCTGCAGGAAGTAGACTTCAATACGGTGAGCTATTTCAATTTGCTGAAATATAATGGTCGAAAGACCTTGAATCAATGTTCTTATACTCTATTGTTTGTTTTCTTAATAACAGGCGACATTATCAGATATTCTGAAGAAGCTAAGTACGTTCTTTGATTTTGCAATCCATCTTTAATTATATTTTCCAAGTGCTGAGGAGCTTTTGGTAACATTTGTTGTATGTGATAAACATCAGGCAAGCATTTTGGTGTTGATCTCTCGCATAGAAAACCAGAGGTGAAGGCTGTTATAACAGATGCTATAAGTGCAATGACTGATGAAGAAGACGAAGAGGAGGAGAACTCTGAGGCTGGAAGTGACGGAGAGAAGGAAGAAGAGAAAAAGGCTGAGGCTGAAAGTGATAAAGAGGAGGAAGAAGAGAAAGACGAGGAAGAGGAAAAAGCTGAGGCTGAAAGTGATAAAGAGAAGGAAGAAGAGGAAAAAGCCGAGGCTGAAAGTGATAAAGAGAAGGAAGAAGAGAAAGACGAAGAGGAGAAAGCTGAGGCTGAAAGTGACAAAGAGAAGGAAGAGGAGAAGCCAAAGGATTAAGGTTAGTGAGAGTTTCTTCTCTCAAGATCTGATGTGAAGAGAATCAAAACTGATCAACATTGTCTAAGTGAGAGTGTTGAATCTGTACTTTGTACTACTATGTAATCTCCCTATAGTTTGCTCATGTAGTGACTTCTTGTGTAGCTTACATGTTAGGTTTTTCCTAATCCTTGTTCTATTTCATACCCTTGACATGAACTTTTATTTTTATGGGTTTAAGACTTTCACTATTGCCACCAACTCCTAATATTTGCATTGAAGTTACATCAGCACTATGATTTTATATATGAACATAAGCCAAGGCTTCAAACTTCAAATGTAAACGTAATGAAGATAATCAAGAATCTGTCTACGTACGGATACACTCATCAAGCCTAATCCTTCTTCCTGGGACTTATTGTAGTTTGTAATATGTCAATTACTTATGTGTAATGCGCTTTCATGATTTACATAAACCAATATAAAGCTTAATTTACGTTCATACCCGAGTTATAACTTCCAAAAATCTAAATTAAATAATCATTTTAAATATATTTTCCCAATCTTACTATTTTACAATTGATAGAATTGGAGTAACCGGGTCTGAGCCCACCCGGTTTAGACATATAAAAAACGCTATCGCCTTCCTTATCTTGTTGACTCTCTCTCTCAAAAACAAAACACCCACCAACTCCGACCACGAGAGCAAAAGATGTCGGCGACGCTTACAGGATCAGGAACCGCTTTGGGCTTCTCATGCTCCTCGAAGATCCCTAAGAGAGTCTCTCCTTCCTCTTCTAACCGATGCTCCATCAAAATGTCAGTCTCCGTCGACGAGAAGAAGAAAAGCTTCACTCTTCAGAAGTCCGAAGAAGCTTTCAACGCAGCCAAGGTCAGTAGATTCGTTTCTAATCAATATCAGATTGAAAGTTAGAGCCTTTATCGAAAAATGATCAGTCTTTAGTTGCAAAGGTCTAAACTTTTCATTCTTCTCTTCATGTAAGAATCTGATGCCTGGAGGTGTGAACTCCCCTGTCCGAGCCTTCAAATCCGTTGGCGGACAACCTGTTCTGATTGATTCCGTTAAAGGCTCAAAGATGTGGGACATTGATGGTAATGAGTACATTGACTATGTCGGATCTTGGGGACCAGCTATAATCGGCCATGCTGATGATGAGGTTACGTTCTTGCAATAAGCTCTGTTTTTACTCTGTTTTTTACTCTGTTTTCTGATAAAGGACCGACCTTTAGTGCAGGTTCTTGCGGCTTTAGCTGAGACGATGAAGAAAGGAACAAGCTTTGGTGCTCCTTGTCTCTTAGAGAACGTTCTAGCGGAGATGGTTATATCAGCTGTTCCCAGCATTGAGATGGTTCGGTTCGTTAACTCCGGAACCGAAGCTTGTATGGGTGTGCTTCGTCTCGCCAGAGCCTTCACCAACAAAGAGAAGTTCATCAAGTTTGAAGGGTGTTATCACGGTCACGCCAACGCCTTCCTCGTTAAAGCTGGTAGTGGTGTAGCCACTTTAGGACTACCTGACTCGCCTGGTGTTCCTAAAGCAGCTACTTCGGATACTTTGACCGCTCCTTACAATGATATTGAAGCTGTTGCGAAGCTCTTTGAGGCTCATAAAGGGGAGATCTCTGCAGTTATACTCGAGCCTGTTGTTGGGAACTCGGGTTTCATCACTCCTACGCCTGAGTTCATCAATGGTTTGCGTCAGCTGAGTAGAGATAATGGTGCACTTCTCATCTTTGATGAGGTTATGACTGGCTTTCGTTTAGCTTATGGTGGAGCTCAAGAGTACTTTGGAATCACTCCTGACTTGACTACTCTTGGGAAAATCATCGGTGGCGGTCTTCCTGTGGGAGCTTATGGTGGAAGACGAGATATTATGGAGATGGTAAGATCTGATCCTCTGCACATATGTTGGATAAAACATGCTATACAAGATTACTAGAGTTCTGACATTAGTATTCTCAAGAGAAAGTATTGTTTAAATAATGTAGTTAGAGCTGGTCTTAGTAATTTAAGTGGTTAGTATGTATAGATGATCATCAACTCCCAAATTGATTAAAAGTAGATTTATTGATTATTTAACCTTCAATCCTGGTCATTTCGGTTTTTGGTTTGGTTAGTCTGTTTTTTTGTTTTTGGTTCTATAGATTAGGATCCCTTCAGTTATTTATGATTTTTGGTTCAGATAATGATATTTCTGTTATTCTTTCTGTCGTTTCAGGTTGCACCTGCAGGACCAATGTACCAAGCCGGGACACTAAGTGGTAACCCACTGGCAATGACCGCAGGTATTCATACACTAAAGCGGCTGAAGCAGCCAGGAACATACGAGTACTTAGACAAGATCACCAAGGAACTAACCAACGGCATCTTAGAAGCCGGGAAGAAAACCGGACATGCAATGTGCGGCGGTTACATAAGCGGTATGTTCGGTTTCTTTTTCACAGAAGGACCGGTCTACAACTTCGCAGATGCCAAGAAGAGCGACACGGAGAAGTTTGGTAGGTTCTTCAGGGGAATGTTGGAAGAAGGTGTTTACTTTGCACCGTCTCAGTTTGAAGCTGGGTTTACTAGCTTGGCTCACACTACAGAGGATATACAGTTCACTATTGCGGCGGCTGAGAGGGTTCTTGGTAGGATCTAGAATGTTCTAAAACCCAAGCTGGAGTGTTGTTGATGAGAACGTATGTTGTGTAGTGAGTTTTTTTTTTAATAATCTGTAGCTTGAGATTTTTGTATGATGAAAACCATCCATTTTGTTAATGTAATGGTTTAAAATTAAACCAATTAGCCTTGTCCGACCTGTCCTGTTATTTGTATTTTTAAATAATTTTTTTAAAAACTGCTATTTTCTGAAAGTTTTCATTTTCTTCAGAAATATTGTAGATTTGGGATTGTGATTTATAAATTAGGATAACAAGAATATTTGTGGATAGATGAGTATTCTTTATGAATTTTTCATCAATATTTTGTATTTTTAAATAATTTTCTTAGAAACTGTTATTTTTGGAAAGTTTTTATTTTCTTGAGAAATATTGTAGATTTGGGATTGTGATTTATAAATTAGGATAACAAGAATATTTGTGAATAGATGAGTATTCTTTAAGAATTTTGCATCAATATTTTGTATTTTTAAATAATTTTCTTAAAAAAGGCTAATTTTGGAAAGTTTTCATTTTCTTAAGAAATATTGTAAATTTGGGATTGTGATTTATAAATTAGGATAACCAGAATATTTGTGAATAGATGAGTATTCTTTAAGAATTTTGCATCAATATTTTGTATTTTTTAATAATTTTCTTCAAAACTGCTATTTTTGGAAAGTTTTCATTTTCTTGAGAAATATTGTAGATTTGGGATTGTGATTTATAAAATAAGATAACAAGAATATATGTGGATAGATGAGTATTCTTTAAGAAATTTGCATCAATATTTTGTATTTTTAAATAATTATCTTAAAAACTGCTATTTTTGGAAAGCTTTCATTTTCTTGAGAAATATTGTAGATTTGGGATTGTGATTTATAAATTAGGATATCAAGAATATTTGTGGATAAATGAGTATTCTTTAAGAATTTTTCATTAATATTTTGTACTTTTAAATAATTTTCTTAAAAACTGCTATTTTTGGAAAGCTTTCATTTTCTTGAGAAATATTGTAGATTTGGGATTGTGATTTATAAATTAGGATAACAAAAATATTTGAGGATAGATGAGTATTCTGTAAGAATTTTTCATCAATATTTTGTATTTTAAATAATTTTCTTAAAAACTGCTATTTTTGGAAAGTTTTCATTTTCTTGAGAAATATTGTAGATTTGGGATTGTGATTTATAAATTAGGATAACAAGAATATTTGAGGATAGATGAGTATTCTTTAAGAATTTTTCATCAATATTTTGTATTTTTAAATAATTTTCTTAAAAACTGCTATATTTGGAAAGTTTTCATTTTCTTGAGAAATATTGTAGATTTGGGATTGTAATTTATAAATTAGGATAACAAAAATATTTGTGGATAGAAGAGTATTCTTTAAGAATTTTTCATCAATATTTTGTATTCTTAAATAATTTTCTTAAAAACTGCTATTTTTGGAAAGTTTTCATTTTCTTGAGAAATATTGTAGATTTGGGTTTGTGATTTGTAAATTAGGATAACAAGAATACTTGTGGATAGATGAGTATTCTATAAGAATCTTTCATCAATATTTTGTATTCTTAAATAATTTTCTTAAAAACTCCTATTTTTGGAAAGTTTTTATTTTCTTGAGAAATATTGTAGATTTGGGATTGTGATTTATAAATTAGGATAACAAGAATATTTGTGAATAGATGAGTATTCTTTAAGAATTTTGCATCAATATTTTGTATTTTTAAATAATTTTCTTAAAAAGGCTAATTTTGGAAAGTTTTCATTTTCTTAAGAAATATTGTAGATTTGGGATTGTGATTTATAAATTAGGATAACCAGAATATTTGTGAATAGATGAGTATTCTTTAAGAATTTTGCATCAATATTTTGTATTTTTTAATAATTTTCTTCAAAACTGCTATTTTTGGAAAGTTTTCATTTTCTTGAGAAATATTGTAGATTTGGGATTGTGATTTATAAAATAAGATAACAAGAATATATGTGGATAGATGAGTATTCTTTAAGAAATTTGCATCAATATTTTGTATTTTTAAATAATTATCTTAAAAACTGCTATTTTTGGAAAGCTTTCATTTTCTTGAGAAATATTGTAGATTTGGGATTGTGATTTATAAATTAGGATAACAAGAATATTTGTGGATAATGAGTATTCTTTAAGAATTTTTCATTAATATTTTGTATTTTTAAATAATTTTCTTAAAAACTGCTATTTTTGGAAAGCTTTCATTTTCTTGAGAAATGTTGTAGATTTGGGATTGTGATTTTTAAATTAGGATAACCAGAATACTTGTGGATAGATGAGTATTCTTTAAGAATTTTTCATCAATATTTTGTATTTTTAAATAATTTTCATAAAAACTGTTATTTTTGGAAAGTTTTCATTTTCTTGAGAAATATTGTAGATTTGGGATTGTGATTTATAAATTAGGATAACAAGAATATTTGAGGATAGATGAGTATTCTTTAAGAATTTTTCATCAATATTTTGTATTTTTAAATAATTTTCTTAAGAACTGCTATTTTTGGAAAGTTTTTATCTTTTTGAAAAATATTGTAAATTTGGGTTTGTGAGTTAGAAAATAGGATAACAAGAATATTAGTGGATAGATGAGTATTCTGTAAGAATTTTTCATCAATATTATGTATTTTTAAATAATTTTTTTAAAAACTGCTAATTTTGGAAAGTTTTCATTTTCTTGAGAAATATTGTAGATTTGGGTTTGGGATTGTGATTTATAAATTAGGATAACAAGAATATTTGTGGATAGATGAGTATTCTTTAAGAAGTTTTCATCAATATTTTGTATTTTTAAATAATTTTCATAAAAACTGCTATTTTTGGAAAGTTTTCATTTTCTTGAGAAATATTGTAGATTTGGGATTGTGATTTATAAATTAGGATAACAAGAATATTTGTGGATAGATGAGTATTCTTTAAGAAATTTTCATCAATATTTTATATTTTTAAATAATTTTCTTAAAAACTGCTATTTTTGAAAAGTTTTCATTTTCTTGAGAAATATTGTAGATTTGGGATTGTGATTTATAAATTAGAATAACAAGAATATTTTTGGATAGATGAGTATTCTTTAAGAATTTTTCATCAATATTTTGTATTTTGAAATAATTTTCTTAAGAAATGCTATTTTTGGAAAGTTTTCATCTTTTTGAAAAATATTGTAAATTTGGTTTTGTGAGTTAGAAAATAGGATAACAAGAATATTTGTGGATATATGAGTATTCTTTATGAATTTTTCATCAATATTTTGTATTTTTAAATAATTTTCTTAAAAACTGCTATTTTTGGAAAGTTTTATTTTTCTTGAGAAATATTGTAGATTTGAGATTGTGATTTGTAAATTAGGATAACAAGAATACTTGTGGATAGATGAGTATTCTTTAAGAAATTTGCATCAATATTTTGTATTTTTAAATAATTTTCTTAAAAACGGCTATTTTTGGAAAGTTTTCATTTTCTTGAGAAATATTGTAGATTTAGGAATGTGATTTTTAAATTAGGATAACAAGAATATTTGTGGATTGATGAGTATTCTTTAAGAATTTTTCATCAATATTTTGTATTTTTAAATAATTTTCTTAAAAACTGCTATATTTGGAAAGTTTTCATTTTCTTGAGAAATATTGTAGATTTGGGATTGTGATTTACAAATTAGGATAACAAAATATTTGTGGATAGAGAGTATTCTTTAAGAATTTTTCATCAATATTTTGTATTTTAAATAATTTTCTTAAAAACTGCTATTTTTGGAAAGTTTTCATTTTCTTGAGAAATATTGTAGATTTGGGTTTGTGATTTGTAAATTAGGATAACAAGAATACTTGTGGATAGATGAGTATTCTTTAAGAATTTTTCATCAATATTTTGTATTTTTAAATAATTTTCTTAAAAACTGCTATTTTTGGAAAGTTTTCATTTTCTTGAGAAATATTGTAGATTTGGGATTGTGATTTGTAAATTAGGATAACAAGAATACTTGTGGATAGATGAGTATTCTTTAAGAAATTTGCATCAATATTTTTTTGTATTTTTAAATAATTTTCTTTAAAACGGCTATTTTTGGAAAGTTTTCATTTTCTTGAGAAATATTGTAGATTTATGATTGTGATTTATAAATTAGGATAAGAAGAATATTTGTGGATTGATGAGTATTCTTCAAAGAATTTTTCATCAATATTTTGTATTTTAAAATAATTTTCTTAAAAACTGCTATTTTTGGAAAGTTTTCATTTTCTTAAGAAATATTGTAGATTTGGGATTGTGATTTATAAATTAGGATAACAAAAATATTTGTGGATAGAAGAGTATTCTTTAAGAATTTTTCATCAATATTTTGTATTCTTAAATAATTTTCTTAAAAATCCAATTTTTGGAAAGTTTTCATTTTCTTGAGAAATATTTTAGATTTGGGATTGTGATTTGTAAATTAGGATAACAAGAATACTTGTGGAAAGATGAGTATTCTTTAAGAATTTTTCATCAATATGTTGTATTTTAAAATAATTTTCTTAAAAACTGCTATTTTTGGAAAGTTTTCATTTTCTTGAGAAATGTTGTAGATTTGGGATTGTGATTTATAAATTAGGATAACAAGAATATTTGTGGATAGATGGGTATTCTTTAAGAATTTTTCATCAATATGTTGTATTTTTAAATAATTTTCTTAAAACTGCTATTTTTGGAAAGTTTTCATTTTCTTGAGAAATATTGTAGATTTGGGATTGTGATTTGTAAATTAGGATAACAAGAATACTTGTGGATATATGAGTATTCTTTAAGAAGTTTTCATCAATATTTTGTATTTTGAAATAATTTTCTTAAGAACTGCTATTTTTGGAAAGTTTTTATCTTTTTGAAAAATATTGTAAATTTGGGTTTGTGAGTTAGAAAATAGGATAACAAGAATATTAGTGGATAGATGAGTATTCTTTAAGAATTTTTCATCAATTTTTTGTATTTTTAAATAATTTTCTTATAAACTGCTATTTTTGGAAAGTTTTCATTTTCTTGAGAAATATTGTAGATTTGGGATTGTGATTTATAAATTAGGATAACAAGAATATTTGTGGATAGATGAATATTCTTTAAGAATTTTTCATCAATATTTTGTATTTTTAAATAATTTTCATAAAAACTGCTATTTTTGGAAAGTTTTCATTTTCTTGAGAAATATTGTAGATTTGGGATTGTGATTTTGAAATTAGGATAACCAGAATACTTGTGGATAGATGAGTATTCTTTAAGAATTTTGCATCAATATTTTGTATTTTTAAATAATTTTCTTAAAAACGACTATTTTTGGAAAGTTTTCATTTTCTTGAGAAATATTGTAGATTTAGGAATGTGATTTTTAAATTAGGATAACAAGAATATTTGTGGATAGATGAGTATTCTTTAAGAATTTTTCGTCAATATTTTGTATTTTTAAATAATTTTCTTAAAAACTGCTAATTTGGAAAGTTTTCATTTTCTTGAGAAATATTGTAGATTTGGGATTGTGATTTATAAATTAGGATAACAAGAATATTTGTGGATAGATGAGTATTCTTTAAGAATTTTTCATCAATATTTTGTATTTTTAAATAATTTTCTTAAAAACTGCTATTTTTGGAAAGTTTTCATTTTCTTGAGAAATATTGTAGATTTGGGTTTGTGATTTATAAATTAGGATAACAAGAATATTTGTGGATAGATGAGTATTCTTTAAGAATTTTTCATCAATATTTTGTATTTTAAAATAATTTTCTTAAAAACTCTATTTTTGGAAAGTTTTCATTTTCTTGAGAAATATTGTAGATTTGGGATTGTGATTTGTAAATTAGGATAACAAGAATACTTGTGGATAGATGAGTATTCTTTAAGAAATTTGCATCAATATTTTTTTGTATTTTTAAATAATTTTCTTTAAAACGGCTATTTTTGGAAAGTTTTCATTTTCTTGAGAAATATTGTAGATTTATGATTGTGATTTATAAATTAGAATAAGAAGAATATTTGTGGATTGATGAGTATTCTTTAAGATTTTTTCATCAATATTTTGTATTTTAAAATAATTTTCTTAAAACTGCTATTTTTGGAAAGTTTTCATTTTCTTGAGAAATATTGTAGATTTGGGATTGTGATTTATAAATTAGGATAACAAAAATATTTGTGGATAGAAGAGTATTCTTTAAGAATTTTTCATCAATATTTTGTATTCTTAAATAATTTTCTTAAAAACACCAATTTTTGGAAAGTTTTCATTTTCTTGAGAAATATTGTAGATTTGGGATTGTGATTTGTAAATTAGGATAACAAGAATACTTGTGGATAGATGAGTATTCTTTAAGAATTTTTCATCAATATGTTGTATTTTAAAATAATTTTCTTAAAAACTGCTATTTTTGGAAAGTTTTCATTTTCTTGAGAAATGTTGTAGATTTGGGATTGTGATTTATAAATTAGGATAACAAGAATATTTGTGGATAGATGGGTATTCTTTAAGAATTTTTCATCAATATGTTGTATTTTTAAATAATTTTCTTAAAACTGCTATTTTTGGAAAGTTTTCATTTTCTTGAGAAATATTGTAGATTTGAGATTGTGATTTGTAAATTAGGATAACAAGAATACTTGTGGATATATGAGTATTCTTTAAGAAGTTTTCATCAATATTTTGTATTTTGAAATAATTTTCTTAAGAACTGCTATTTTTGGAAAGTTTTTATCTTTTTGAAAAATATTGTAAATTTGGGTTTGTGATTTAGAAAATAGGATAACAAGAATATTAGTGGATAGATGAGTATTCTTTAAGAATTATTCATCAATTTTTGTATTTTTAAATAATTTTCTTATAAACTGCTATTTTTGGAAAGTTTTCATTTTCTTGAGAAATATTGTAGATTTGGGATTGTGATTTATAAATTAGGATAACAAGAATATTTGTGGATAGATGAGTATTCTTTAAGAATTTTTCATCAATATTTTGTATTTTTAAATAATTATCATAAAAATTGCTATTTTTGGAAAGTTTTCATTTTCTTGAGAAATATTGTAGATTTGGGATTGTGATTTATAAATTAGGATAACAAGAATATTTGAGGATAGATGAGTATTCTGTAAGAATTTTTCATCAATATTTTGTATTTTAAATAATTTTCTTAAAAACTGCTATTTTTGGAAAGTTTTCATTTTCTTGAGAAATATTGTAGATTTGGGATTGTGATTTATAAATTAGGATAACAAGAATATTTGTGGATAGATGAGTATTCTTTAAGAATTTTTCATCAATATTTTGTATTTTTAAATAATTTTCTTAAAAACTGCTATTTTTGGAAAGTTTTCATTTTTTTGAGAAATATTGTAGATTTGGGATTGTGATTTATAAATTAGGATAACAAAAATATTTGTGGATAGAAGAGTATTCTTTAAGAATTTTTCATCAATATTTTGTATTCTTAAATAATTTTCTTAAAAACTGCTATTTTTGGAAAGTTTTCATTTTCTTGAGAAATATTGTAGATTTGGGATTGTGATTTATAAATTAGGATAACAAAATATTTGTGGATAGATGAGTATTCTTTAAGAATTTTTCATCAATATTTTGTATTTTTAAATAATTTTCTTAAAAACTGCTATTTGTTGAAAGCTTTCATTTTCTTGAGAAATGTTGTAGATTTGGGATTGTGATTTTGAAATTAGGATAACCAGAATACTCGTGGATAGATGAGTATTTTTAAGAATTTTTCATCAATATTTTGTATTTTTAAATAATTTTCATAAAAACTGCTATTTTTGGAAAGTTTTCATTTTCTTGAGAAATATTGTAGATTTGGGATTGTGATTTATAATTTAGGATAACAAGAATATTTGAGGATAGATGAGTATTCTTCAAGAATTTTCATCAATATTTTGTATTTTTAAATAATTTTCTTAAGAACTGCTATTTTTGGAAAGTTTTTTATCTTTTTGAAAAATATTGTAAATTTGGGTTTGTGAGTTAGAAAATAGGATAACAAGAATATTAGTGGATAGATGAGTATTCTTTAAGAATTTTTCGTCAATATTTTGTATTTTTAAATAATTTTCTTAAAAACTGCTAATTTGGAAAGTTTTCATTTTCTTGAGAAATATTGTAGATTTGGGATTGTGATTTATAAATTAGGATAACAAGAATATTTGTGGATAGATGAGTATTCTTTAAGAATTTTTCATCAATATTTTGTATTTTTAAATAATTTTCATAAAAACTGCTATTTTTGGAAAGTTTTCATTTTCTTGAGAAATATTGTAGATTTGGGATTGTGATTTATAAATTAGGATAACAAGAATATTTGAGGATATATGAGTATTCTGTAAGAATTTTTCATCAATATTTTGTATTTTTAAATAATTTTCTTAAAAACTGCTATTTTTGGAAAGTTTTCATTTTCTTGAGAAATATTGTAGATTTGGGATTGTGATTTATAAATTAGGATAAAAAGAATATTTGTGGATATATGAGTATTCTTTAAGAATTTTTCATCAATATTTTGTATTTTTAAATAATTTTCTTAAAAACTGCTATTTTTGGAAAGTTTTCATTTTCTTGAGAAATATTGTAGATTTGGGATTGTGATTTGTAAATTAGGATAACAAGAATACTTGTGGATAGATGAGTATTCTTTAAGAATTTTTCATCAATATTTTGTATTTTTAAATAATTTTCTTAAAAACTGCTATTTTTGGAAAGTTTTCATTTTCTTGAGAAATATTGTAGATTTGGGATTGTGATTTAAAATTAGGATAACAAGAATATTTGTGGATAGATGAGTATTCTTCAAAGAATTTTTCATCAATATTTTGTATTTTAAAATAATTTTCTTAAAAACGTCTATTTTTGGAAAGTTTTCATTTTCTTAAGAAATATTGTAGATTTGGGATTGTGATTTATAAATTAGGATAACAAAAATATTTGTGGATAGAAGAGTATTCTTTAAGAATTTTTCATCAATATTTGTATTTTAAATAATTTTCTTAAAAACTGCAATTTTTGGAAAGTTTTCATTTTCTTGAGAAATATTGTAGATTTGGGATTGTGATTTATAAATTAGGATAACAAGAATATTTGTGGATAGATGAGTATTCTTTAAGAATTTTCATCAATATGTTGTATTTTAAAATAATTTTCTTAAAAACTGCTATTTTTGGAAAGTTTTCATTTTCTTGAGAAATGTTGTAGATTTGGGATTGTGATTTATAAATTAGGATAACAAGAATATTTGTGGATAGATGAGTATTCTTTAAGAATTTTCATCAATATGTTGTATTTTTAAATAATTTTCTTAAAACTGCTATTTTTGGAAAGTTTTCATTTTCTTGAGAAATATTGTAGATTTGGGATTGTGATTTATAAATTAGGATAACAAGAATATTTGTGGATAGATGAGTATTCTTTAAGAATTTTTCATCAATATTTTGTATTTTAAATAATTTTCTTAAAAACTGCTATTTTTGGAAAGTTTTTATCTTTTTGAAAAATATTGTAAATTTGGGTTTGTGAGTTAGAAAATAGGATAACAAGAATATTTGTGGATAGATGAGTATTCTTTAAGAATTTTTCATCAATTTTTTGTATTTTTAAATAATTTTCTTATAAAACTGCTATTTTTGGAAAGTTTTCATTTTCTTGAGAAATATTGTAGATTTGGGATTGTGATTTATAAATTAGGATAACAAGAATATTTGTGGATAGATGAGTATTCTTTAAGAATTTTTCATCAATATTTTGTATTTTTAAATAATTTTCTTAAAACTGCTATTTTTGGAAAGTTTTCATTTTCTTGAGAAATATTGTAGATTTGGGATTGTGATTTATAAATTAGGATAACAAGAATATTTGTGGATAGATGAGTATTCTTTAAGAATTTTTCATCAATATTTTGTATTTTTAAATAATTTTCTTAAAAACTGCTATTTTTGGAAAGTTTTCATTTTCTTGAGAAATATTGTAGATTTGGGATTGTGATTTATAAATTAGGATAACAAGAATATTTGTGGATAGATGAGTATTCTTTAAGAATTTTTCATCAATATTTTGTATTTTTAAATAATTTTCTTAAAAACTGCTATTTTTGGAAAGTTTTCATTTTCTTGAGAAATATTGTAGATTTGGGATTGTGATTTATAAATTAGGATAACAAGAATATTTGTGGATAGATGAGTATTCTTTAAGAATTTTTCATCAATATTTGTATTTTTAAATAATTTTCTTAAAAACTGCTATTTTGGAAAGTTTTCATTTTCTTGAGAAATATTGTAGATTTGGGATTGTGATTTATAAATTAGGATAACAAGAATATTTGTGGATAGATGAGTATTCTTTAAGAATTTTCATCAATATTTTGTATTTTTAAATAATTTTCTTAAAAACTGCTATTTTTGAAAGTTTTCATTTTCTTGAGAAATATTGTAGATTTGGGATTGTGATTTATAAATTAGGATAACCAGAATATTTGTGGATAGATGAGTATTCTTAAGAATTTTTCATCAATATTTTGTATTTTTAAATAATTTTCAAAAACTGCTATTTTTGGAAAGTTTTCATTTTCTTGAGAAATATTGTAGATTTGGGATTGTGATTTATAAATTAGGATAACAAAGATTTGTGGATAGATGAGTATTTTAAGAATTTTTCATCAATATTTTTATATTTTTAAATAATTTTCTTAAAAACTGCTATTTTTGGAAAGTTTTTTATCTTTGAAAATATTGTAATTTGGGTTTGTGAGTTAAAAATAGGATAACAAGAATATTGTGGATAGATGAGTATTCTTTAAGAATTTTTCATCAATTTTGTATTTTTAAATAATTTTCTTAAAAACTGCTATTTTTGGAAAGTTTTCATTTTCTTGAGAAATATTGTAGATTTGGGATTGTGATTTATAAATTAGGATAACAAGAATATTTGTGGATAGATGAGTATTCTTTAAGAATTTTTCATCAATATTTTGTATTTTTAATAATTTTCTTAAAAACTGCTATTTTTGGAAAGTTTCATTTTCTTGAGAAATATTGTAGATTGGGATGGATTTATTATAAATTAGGATAACAAGAATTTTGAGGATAGATGAGTATTCTTTAAGAATTTTTCATCAATATTTTGTATTTTTAAATAATTTTCTTAAAAACTCTATTTTTTGGAAAGTTTTCATTTTCTTGAGAAATATTGTAGATTTGGGATTGTGATTTATAAATTAGGATAAACGAATATTTGTGGATAGATGAGTATTCTTTAAGAATTTTTCATCATATTTTGTATTTTTAAATAATTTTCTTAAAAACTCCTATTTTTGGAAAGTTTTCATTTTCTTGAGAAATATTGTAGATTTGGGATTGTAATTTGTAAATTAGGATAACAAGAATAGTTGTGGATAGATGAGTATTCTTTAAGAAATTTTCATCTATTTTTTGTATTTTTAAATAATTTTCTTAAAACGGCTATTTTTGGAAAGTTTTCATTTCTTGAGAAATATTGTAGATTTGGGATTGTGATTTATAAATTAGGATAAGAAGAATATTTGTGGATTGATGAGTATTCTTTAAGAATTTTTCATCAATATTTGTATTTAAAATAATTTTCTTAAAAAAACGTCTTTTTGGAAAGTTTTCATTTTCTTGAGAAATATTGTAGATTTGGGATTGTGATTTATAAATTAGGATAACAAGAATATTTGTGGATAGATGAGTATTCTTAAGAATTTTTCATCAATATTTTGTTTTTAAATAATTTTTCTTAAAAACTGCCTTTTTGGAAAGTTTTCATTTTCTTGAGAAAATTGTAGATTTGGATTGTGATTTGTAAATTAGGATAACAAGAATATTTGTGGATAGATGAGTATTCTTTAAGAATTTGCATCAATATTTTTGTATTTTTAAATAATTTTCTTTAAACTGCTATTTTTGGAAAGTTTTCATTTTCTTGAGAAATATTGTAGATTTGGGATTGTGATTTAAAAATTAGGATAAGAAGATATTTGTGGATAGATGAGTATTCTTAAGAATTTTTCATCAATATTTTGTATTTTTAAAATAATTTTCTTAAAAACTGCTATTTTTGGAAAGTTTTCATTTCTTGAGAAATATTGTAGATTTGGGATTGTGATTTATAAATTAGGATAACAAAAATATTTGTGGATAGATGAGTATTCTTTAAGAATTTTTCATCAATTTTTGTATTCTTAAATAATTTTCTTAAAAACTGCTAATTTTTGGAAAGTTTTCATTTTCTTGAGAAATATTGTAGATTTGGGATTGTGATTTGTAATTAGGATAACAAGAATACTTGTGGATAGATGAGTATTCTTTAAGAATTTTTCATCAATATTTTGTATTTTAAAATTTTCTTAAAAACTGCTATTTTGGAAAGTTTTCATTTTCTTGAGAAATGTTGTAGATTTGGGATTGTGATTTATAAATTAGGATAACAAGAATATTTGTGGATAGATGAGTATTCTTTAAGAATTTTCATCAATATGTTGTATTTTTAAATAATTTTCTTAAAAACTGCTATTTTTGGAAAGTTTTCATTTTCTTGAGAAATATTGTAGATTTGGGATTGTGATTTATAAATTAGGATAACAAGAATACTTGTGGATATAGAGTATTCTTTAAGAAGTTTTCATCAATATTTGTATTTTAAATAATTTTCTTAAAAACTGCTATTTTTGGAAAGTTTTATCTTTTTTTGAAAAATATTGTAAATTTGGGTTTGTGAGTTAGAAAATAGGATAACAAGAATATTAGTGGATAGATGAGTATTCTTTAAGAATTTTTCATCAATATTTTGTATTTTTAAATAATTTTCTTAAAAACTGCTATTTTTGGAAAGTTTTCATTTTCTTGAGAAATATTGTAGATTGGGATTGTGATTATAAATTAGGATAACAAATATTTGTGGATAGATGAGTATTCTTTAAGAATTTTTCATCAATATTTTGTATTTTTAAATAATTTTCATAAAAACTGCTATTTTGGAAAGTTTTCATTTCTTGAGAATATTGTAGATTTGGGATTGTGATTTATAAATTAGGATAACAAGAATATTTGAGGATAGATGAGTATTCTGTAAGAATTTTTCATCAATATTTTGTATTTTTAAATAATTTTCTTAAAAACTGCTATTTTTGAAAAGTTTTCATTTTTGAGAATATTGTAGATTTGGGATTGTGATTTATAAATTAGGATAACAAGAATATTTTGGGATAGATGAGTATTCTTTAAGAATTTTTCATCAATATTTTGTATTTTAAAATAATTTTCTTAAAAACTGCTATTTTGGAAAGTTTTTCATTTCTTGAGAAATATTGTAGATTTGGGATTGTGATTTATAAATTAGGATAACAAGAATATTTGTGGATAGATGAGTATTCTTTAAGAATTTTTCATCAATATTTGTATTTTAAATAATTTTCTTAAAAACTGCTAATTTGGAAAGTTTTCATTTTCTTGAGAAATATTGTAGATTTGGGATTGTGATTTATAAATTAGGATAACAAGAATATTTGTGGATAGATGAGTATTCTTTAAGAATTTTTCATCAATATTTTGTATTTTTAAATAATTTTCTTAAAAACTGCTATTTTTGGAAAGTTTTCATTTTCTTGAGAAATATTGTAGATTTGGGATTGTGATTTATAAATTAGGATAACAAGAATATTTGTGGATAGATGAGTATTCTTTAAGAATTTTTCATCAATATTTTGTATTTTTAAATAATTTTCTTAAAAACTGCTATTTTTGGAAAGTTTTCATTTTCTTGAGAAATATTGTAGATTTGGGATTGTGATTTATAAATTAGGATAACAAGAATATTTGAGGATAGATGAGTATTCTTCAAGAATTTTCATCAATATTTTGTATTTTTAAATAATTTTCTTAAGAACTGCTATTTTTGGAAAGTTTTCATTTTCTTGAGAAATATTGTAGATTTGGGATTGTGATTTTAAATTAGGATAACAAGAATATTTGTGGATAGATGAGTATTCTTTAAGAATTTTTCGTCAATATTTTGTATTTTTAAATAATTTTCTTAAAAACTGCTAATTTGGAAAGTTTTCATTTTCTTGAGAAATATTGTAGATTTGGGATTGTGATTTATAAATTAGGATAACAAGAATATTTGTGGATAGATGAGTATTCTTTAAGAATTTTCATCAATATTTTGTATTTTAAATAATTTTCTTAAAAACTGCTATTTTGGAAAGTTTTCATTTTTTGAAAATATTGTAGATTTGGGATTGTGATTTATAAATTAGGATAACAAGAATATTTGTGGATAGATGAGTATTCTTTAAGAATTTTTCATCAATATTTTGTATTTTAAATAATTTTCTTAAAAACTGCTATTTTGGAAAGTTTTCATTTTCTTGAGAAATATTGTAGATTTGGGATTGTGATTTATAAATTAGGATAACAAGAATATTTTTGAATAGATGAGTATTCTTTAAGAATTTTGCATCAATATTTGTATTTTTTAATAATTTTCTTAAAAACTGCTATTTTTGGAAAGTTTTCATTTTCTTGAGAAATATTGTAGATTTGGGATTGTGTGATTTATAAATTAGGATAACAAGAATATTTGTGGATAGATGAGTATTCTTTAAGAATTTTTCATCAATATTTGTATTTTTAAATAATTTTCTAAAAACTGCTATTTTGGAAAGTTTTCATTTTCTTGAGAAATATTGTAGATTTGGGATGTGATTGTGATTTATAAATTAGGATACAAGAATATTTTTGGATAGATGAGTATTCTTTAAGAATTTTTCATCAATATTGTATTTTTAATAATTTTCTTAAAACTGCTATTTTGGAAAGTTTTCATTTTCTTGAGAAATATTGTAGATTTGGGATTGTGATTTATAAATTAGGATAACAAGAATATTTGTGGATAGATGAGTATTCTTTAAGAAATTTGCATCAATATTTTGTATTTTTAAATAATTTTCTTAAAAACTGCTATTTTGGAAAGTTTTCATTTTCTTGAGAAATATTGTAGATTTGGGATTGTGATTTATAAATTAGGATAACAAGAATATTGTGGATAGATGAGTATTCTTTAAGATTTTTCATCAATATTTTGTATTTTTAAATAATTTCTTAAAAACTGCTATTTTTGGAAAGTTTTCATTTTCTTGAGAAATATTGTAGATTTGGGATTGTGATTTTAAATTAGGATAACAAGAATATTTGTGGATAGATGAGTATTCTTTAAGAATTTTCATCAATATTTGTATTTTTAAATATTTTCTTAAAAACTGCTATTTTTGGAAAGTTTTCATTTTCTTGAGAAATATTGTAGATTTGGGATTGTGATTTATAAATTAGGATAACAAGAATATTGTGGATAGATGAGTATTCTTTAAGAATTTTTCATCAATATTTTGTATTTTAAATAATTTTCTTAAAACTGCTATTTTGGAAAGTTTTCATTTTTTGAAAATATTGTAGATTTGGGATTGTGATTATAAATTAGGATAACAAGATATTGTGGATAGATGAGTATTCTTTAAGAATTTTTCATCAATATTTTGTATTTTTAAATAATTTTTTAAAAACTGCTATTTTTGGAAAGTTTTCATTTTCTTGAGAAATATTGTAGATTTGGGATTGTGATTTATAAATTAGGATAACAAGAATATTTGTGGATAGATGAGTATTCTTTAAGAATTTTTCATCAATATTTGTATTTTTAAATAATTTTCTTAAAACTGCTTTTTGGAAAGTTTTCATTTTCTTGAGAAATATTGTAGATTTGGGATTGTGATTTATAAATTAGGATAACAAGAATATTTGTGGATAGATGAGTATTCTTTAAGAATTTTCATCAATATTTTGTATTTTTAAATAATTTTTTTAAAAACTGCTATTTTTGGAAAGTTTTCATTTTCTTGAGAAATATTGTAGATTTGGGATTGTGATTTATAAATTAGGATAACAAGAATATTTGTGGATAGATGAGTATTCTTTAAGAATTTTCATCAATATTTTGTATTTTTAAATAATTTTCTTAAAAACTGCTATTTTTGGAAAGTTTTCATTTTTTTGAGAAATATTGTAGATTTGGGATTGTGATTATAAATTAGGATAACAAGAATATTTGTGGATAGATGAGTATTCTTTAAGAATTTTCATCAATATTTTGTATTTTAAATAATTTTCTTAAAAACTGCTATTTTTGGAAAGTTTTCATTTTTTGAGAAATATTGTAGATTGGGATTGTGATTTAAAATTAGGATAACAAGAATATTGTGGATAGATGAGTATTCTTTAAGAAATTTTCATCAATATTTGTATTTTTAAATAATTTTCTTAAAAACTGCTATTTTTGGAAAGTTTTCATTTTCTTGAGAAATATTGTAGATTTGGGATTGTGATTTATAAATTAGGATAACAAGAATATTGTGGATAGATGAGTATTCTTTAAGAATTTTTCATCAATATTTTGTATTTTTAAATAATTTTCTTAAAAACTGCTATTTTTGGAAAGTTTTCATTTTCTTGAGAAATATTGTAGATTTGGGGATTGTGATTTATAAATTAGGATAACAAGAATATTTGTGGACAGATGAGTATTCTTTAAGAATTTTTCATCAATATTTTGTATTTTTAAATAATTTTCTTAAGAACTACTATTTTTGGAAAGTTTTCATTTTCTTGAGAAATATTGTAGATTTGGATTGTGATTTGATTAAATTAGGATAACAAGAATATTTGTGGATAGATGAGTATTCTTTAAGAATTTTTCATCAATATTTGTATTTTTAAATAATTTCTTAAAAACTGCTATTTTGGAAAGTTTTCATTTTCTTGAGAAATATTGTAGATTTGGGATTGTATTTATAAATTAGGATAACAAGAATACTTGTGGATAGATGAGTATTCTTTAAGAAATTTGCATCAATATTTTGTATTTTTAAATAATTTTCTTAAAAAACTGCTATTTTTGGAAAGTTTTCATTTTCTTGAGAAATATTGTAGATTTGGGATTGTGATTTATAAATTAGGATAACAAGAATATTTGTGGATAGATGAGTATTCTTTAAGAATTTTTCATCAATATTTTGTATTTTAAAATAATTTTCTTAAAAACTGCTATTTTTGGAAAGTTTTCATTTTCTTGAGAAATATTGTAGATTTGGGATTGTGATTTATAAATTAGGATAACAAGAATATTTGTGGATAGATGAGTATTCTTTAAGAATTTTTCATCAATATTTTGTATTTTTAAATAATTTTCTTAAAAACTGCTATTTTTGGAAAGTTTTCATTTTCTTGAGAAATATTGTAGATTTGGGATTGTGATTTATAAATTAGGATAACAAGAATATTGTGGATAGATGAGTATTCTTTAAGAATTTTTCATCAATATGTTGTATTTTAAAATAATTTTCTTAAAAACTGCTAATTTTGGAAAGTTTTCATTTTCTTGAGAAATATTGTAGATTTGAGATTGTGATTTATAAATTAGGATAACAAGAATATTTGTGGATAGATGAGTATTCTTTAAGAATTTTTCATCAATATGTTGTATTTTAAATAATTTTCATAAAACTGCTATTTTTGGAAAGTTTTCATTTTCTTGAGAAATATTGTAGATTTGGGATTGTGATTTATAAATTAGGATAACAAGAATATTTGTGGATAGATGAGTATTCTTAAGAATTTTCATCAATATTTGTATTTTTAAATAATTTTTAAAAAACTGCTATTTTTGGAAAGTTTTATCTTTGAAAAATATTGTAGATTTGGGTTGTGATTTATAAATAGGATAACAAGAATATTTGTGGATAGATGAGTATTCTTTAAGAATTTTTCATCAATATTTTGTTGTATTTTTAAATAATTTTCTTAAAAACTGCTATTTTGGAAAGTTTCATTTTCTTGAGAAATATTGTAGATTTGGGATTGTGATTTATAAATTAGGATAACAAGAATATTTGTGGATAGATGAGTATTCTTAAGAATTTTCATCAATATTTTGTATTTTTAAATAATTTTCTTAAAAACTGCTATTTTGGAAAGTTTTCATTTTCTTGAGAAATATTGTAGATTTGGGATTGTGATTTTAAATTAGGATAACAAGAATATTGTGGATAGATGAGTATTCTTTAAGAATTTTTCATCAATATTTTGTATTTTTAAATAATTTCTTAAAAACTGCTATTTTTGGAAAGTTTTCATTTTCTTGAGAAATATTGTAGATTTGGGATTGTGATTTATAAATTAGGATAACAAGAATATTTGTGGATAGATGAGTATTCTTTAAGAATTTTCATCAATATTTTGTATTTTTAAATAATTTTCTTAAAAACTGCTATTTTTGGAAAGTTTTCATTTCTTGAGAAATATTGTAGATTTGGGATTGTGATTTATAAATTAGGATAACAGAATATTTGTGGATAGATGAGTATTCTTTAAGAATTTTTCATCAATATTTTGTATTTTTAAATAATTTCTTAAAAACTGCTATTTTGGAAGTTTTCATTTTCTTGAGAAATATTGTAGATTTGGGATTGTGATTTATAAATTAGGATAACAAGAATATTTGTGGATAGATGTATTCTTTAAGAATTTTTCATCAATATTTGTATTTTTAAATAATTTCTTAAAAACTGCTATTTTTGGAAAGTTTTCATTTTCTTGAGAAATATTGTAGATTTGGGATTGTGATTTATAAATTAGGATAACAAGAATATTTGTGGATAGATGAGTATTCTTTAAGAATTTTTCATCAATATTTTGTATTTTTAAATAATTTTCTTAAAACTGCTATTTTGGAAAGTTTTCATTTTCTTGAGAAATATTGTAGATTGGGATTGTGATTTATAAATTAGGATAACAAGAATATTTGTGGATAGATGAGTATTCTTTAAGAATTTTTCATCAATATTTTGTATTTTAAATAATTTTCTTAAAAACTGCTATTTTGGAAAGTTTTCATTTTCTTGAGAAATATTGTAGATTTGGGATTGTGATTTATAAATTAGGATAACAAAAATATTTGTGGATAGATGAGTATTCTTTAAGAATTTTCATCAATATTTGTATTTTAAATAATTTTCTTAAAAACTGCTATTTTTGGAAAGTTTTCATTTTCTTGAGAAATATTGTAGATTTGGGATTGTGATTTATAAATTAGGATAACAAGAATATTTGTGGATAGATGAGTATTCTTTAAGAATTTTTCATCAATATGTTGTATTTTAAATAATTTTCTTAAAAACTGCTATTTTTGGAAAGTTTTCATTTTCTTGAGAAATATTGTAGATTTGGGATTGTGATTTATAAATTAGGATAACAAGAATACTTGTGGATATATGAGTATTCTTTAAGAATTTTTCATCAATATTTTGTATTTTTAAATAATTTCTTAAAACTGCTATTTTTGGAAAGTTTTCATTTTCTTGAGAAATATTGTAGATTTGGGATTGTGATTTATAAATTAGGATAACAAGAATATTTGTGGATAGATGAGTATTCTTTAAGAATTTTTCATCAATATTTGTATTTTTAAATAATTTTTTAAAAACTGCTATTTTGGAAAGTTTTCATTTTTTGAGAAATATTGTAGATTTGGGTTGTGATTTATAAATTAGGATAACAAGAATATTTGTGGATAGATGAGTATTCTTTAAGAATTTTCATCAATATTTTGTATTTTAAATAATTTTCTTAAAAACTGCTATTTTTGGAAAGTTTTCATTTTCTTGAGAAATATTGTAGATTTGGGATTGTGATTTATAAATTAGGATAACAAGAATATTTTGGATAGATGAGTATTCTTTAAGAATTTTCATCAATATTTTGTATTTTTAAATAATTTTCTTAAAAACTGCTATTTTTGGAAAGTTTTCATTTTCTTGAGAAATATTGTAGATTTGGGATTGTGATTTATAAATTAGGATAACAAGAATATTGTGGATAGATGAGTATTCTTTAAGAATTTTTCATCAATATTTGTATTTTAAATAATTTTCTTAAAAACTGCTATATTTTGGAAAGTTTTCATTTTCTTGAGAAATATTGTAGATTTGGGATTGTGATTTATAAATTAGGATAACAAGAATATTTGTGGATAGATGAGTATTCTTTAAGAATTTTCATCAATATTTGTATTTTAAATAATTTCTTAAAAACTGCTATTTTGGAAAGTTTTCATTTTTTTGAGATATTGTAGATTTTGGGATTGTGATTTAAAATTAGGATAACAAGAATATTTGTGGATAGATGAGTATTCTTTAAGAATTTTTCATCAATATTTGTATTTTTAAATAATTTTCTTAAAAACTGCTATTTTGGAAAGTTTTCATTTTCTTGAGAAATATTGTAGATTTGGGATTGTGATTTATAAATTAGGATAACAAGAATATTTGTGGATAGATGAGTATTCTTTAAGAATTTTTCATCAATATTTGTATTTTAAATAATTTTCTTAAAAACTGCTATTTTTGAAAGTTTTCATTTTCTTGAGAAATATTGTAGATTTGGGATTGTGATTTGAAATTAGGATAACAAGAATATTTGTGGATAGATGAGTATTTTTTAAGAATTTTTCATCAATATTTTGTATTTTTAAATAATTTCTTAAAAACTGCTATTTTTGGAAAGTTTTCATTTTCTTGAGAAATATTGTAGATTTGGGATTGTGATTTATAATTAGGATAACAAGAATATTTGTGGATAGATGAGTATTCTTTAAGAATTTCATCAATATTTTGTATTTTAAATAATTTTCTTAAAACTGCTATTTTGGAAAGTTTTCATTTTTTGAAAAATATTGTAGATTTGGGTTTGTGATTTAGAAATTAGGATAACAAGAATATTTGTGGATAGATGAGTATTCTTTAAGAATTTTCATCAATATTTTGTATTTTAAATAATTTTCTTAAAAACTGCTATTTGGAAAGTTTTCATTTTCTTGAGAAATATTGTAGATTTGGGATTGTGATTTATAAATTAGGATAACAAGAATATTTGTGGATAGATGAGTATTCTTTAAGAATTTTTCATCATATTTTGTATTTTTAATAATTTTCTTAAAAACTGCTATTTTGGAAAGTTTTCATTTTCTTGAGAAATATTGTAGATTTGGGATTGTGATTTATAAATTAGGATAACAAGAATATTTGTGGATAGAGAGTATTCTTTAAGAATTTTCATCAATATTTTGTATTTTAAATAATTTTCTTAAAAACTGCTATTTTGGAAAGTTTTCATTTTCTTGAGAAATATTGTAGATTTGGGATTGTGATTTAAATTAGGATAACAAGAATATTTGTGGATAGATGAGTATTCTTTAAGAATTTTTCATCAATATTTTGTATTTTTAAATAATTTTCTTAAAAACTGCTATTTTTGGAAAGTTTTCATTTTCTTGAGAAATATTGTAGATTTGGGATTGTGATTTATAAATTAGGGAAAAGAATACTTGTGGATAGATGAGTATTCTTTAGAAATTTTTATCAATATTTTGTATTTTTAAATAATTTCTTAAAACTGCTATTTTTGGAAAGTTTTCATTTTCTTGAGAAATATTGTAGATTTGGGATTGTGATTTAAAAATTAGGATAACAAGAATATTTGTGGATAGATGAGTATTCTTTAAGAATTTTCATCAATATTTTGTATTTTAAATAATTTTCTTAAAAACTGCTATTTTGGAAAGTTTTCATTTTCTTGAGAAATATTGTAGATTTGGGATTGTGATTTATAAATTAGGATAACAAGAATATTTGTGGATAGATGAGTATTCTTTAAGAATTTTCATCAATATTTTGTATTTTTAAATAATTTCTTAAAAACTGCTATTTTTGGAAAGTTTTCATTTCTTGAGAAATATTGTAGATTTGGGATTGTGATTTAAAATTAGGATAACAAGAATATTTGTGGATAGATGAGTATTCTTTAAGAATTTTTCATCAATATGTTGTATTTTAAAATAATTTTCTTAAAAACTGCTATTTTTGGAAAGTTTTCATTTTCTTGAGAAATATTGTAGATTTGGGATTGTGATTTATAAATTAGGATAACAAGAATATTTGTGGATAGATGAGTATTCTTTAAGAATTTTTCATCAATATGTTGTATTTTTAAATAATTTTCTTAAAAACTGCTATTTTTGGAAAGTTTTCATTTTCTTGAGAAATATTGTAGATTTGGGATTGTGATTTATAAATTAGGATAACAAGAATATTTGTGGATAGATGAGTATTCTTTAAGAATTTTCATCAATATTTTGTATTTTAAATAATTTTCTTAAAAACTGCTATTTTGGAAAGTTTTATTTTTTGAAAAATATTGTAGATTTGGTTTGGAGATTTAGAAATTAGGATAACAAGAATATTTGTGGATAGATGAGTATTTTTAAGAATTTTCATCAATTTTTGTATTTTTAAATAATTTTCTTAAAAACTGCTATTTTTGGAAAGTTTTCATTTTCTTGAGAAATATTGTAGATTTGGGATTGTGATTTATAAATTAGGATAACAAGAATATTTGTGGATAGATGAGTATTCTTTAAGAATTTTCATCAATATTTTGTATTTTTAAATTTTTCAAAAAACTGCTATTTTGGAAAGTTTTCATTTTCTTGAGAAATATTGTAGATTTGGGATTGTGATTTATAAATTAGGATAACAAGAATATTTGTGGATAGATGAGTATTCTTTAAGAATTTTTATCAATATTTTGTATTTTTAATAATTTCTTAAAAACTGCTATTTTTGGAAAGTTTTCATTTTCTTGAGAAATATTGTAGATTTGGGATTGTGATTTATAAATTAGGATAACAAGAATATTTGTGGATAGATGAGTATTCTTTAAGAATTTTCATCAATATTTTGTATTTTAAATAATTTTCTTAAAAACTGCTATTTGGAAAGTTTTCATTTTCTTGAGAAATATTGTAGATTTGGGATTGTGATTTATAAATTAGGATAACAAAAAATTTTGTGGATAGATGAGTATTCTTTAAGAATTTTTCATCAATATTTGTATTTTAAATAATTTTCTTAAAAACTATATTTTGGAAAGTTTTCATTTTCTTGAGAAATATTGTAGATTTGGGATTGTGATTATAAATTAGGATAACAAGAATATTTGTGGATAGATAGAAGAGTATTCTTTAAGAATTTTCATCAATATTTGTATTTTTAAATAATTTCTTAAAAACTGCTATTTTTGAAAGTTTTCATTTTCTTGAGAAATATTGTAGATTTGGGATTGTGATTTTAAATTAGGATAACAAGAATATTGTGGATAGATGAGTATTTTTAAGAATTTTTCATCAATATTTTATTTTTAAATAATTTTCTTAAAAACTGCTATTTTTGAAAGTTTTCATTTTCTTGAGAAATATTGTAGATTTGGGATTGTGATTTATAAATTAGGATAACAAGAATATTTGTGGATAGATGAGTATTCTTTAAGAATTTTCATCAATATTTTGTATTTTTAAATAATTTTCTTAAAAACTGCTATTTTGGAAAGTTTTCATTTTTTGAGAAATATTGTAGATTTGGGTTTGTGATTTATAAATAGGATAACAAGAATATTTGTGGATAGATGAGTATTCTTTAAGAATTTTTCATCAATATTTGTGTATTTTTAAATAATTTCTTAAAAACTGCTATTTTGGAAAGTTTTCATTTTCTTGAGAAATATTGTAGATTTGGGATTGTGATTATAAATTAGGATAACAAGAATATTTGTGGATAGATGAGTATTCTTTAAGAATTTTCATCAATATTTTGTATTTTTAAATAATTTCTTAAAAACTGCTATTTTTGGAAAGTTTTCATTTTTTGAGAAATATTGTAGATTTGGGATGTGATTTATAAATTAGGATAACAAGAATATTTGTGGATATGAGTATTTTAAGAATTTTTCATCAATATTTGTATTTTTAAATAATTTTCTTAAAACTGCTATTTTTGGAAAGTTTTCATTTTCTTGAGAAATATTGTAGATTTGGGATTGTGATTTATAAATTAGGATAACAAGAATATTTGTGGATAGATGAGTATTCTTTAAGAATTTTTCATCAATTTTGTATTTTTAAATAATTTTCTTAAAAACTGCTATTTTTGGAAAGTTTTCATTTTTTCTTGAGAAATATTGTAGATTTGGGATTGTGATTTATAAATTAGGATAACAAGAATATATGTGGATAGATGAGTATTCTTTAAGAAATTTTCATCAATATTTTTTTTTTTAATAATTTTCTTAAAACTGCTATTTTTGGAAAGTTTTCATTTTCTTGAGAAATATTGTAGATTTGGGATTGTGATTTAAAATTAGGATAACAAGAATATTTGTGGATAGATGAGTATTCTTTAAGATTTTTCATCAATATTTGTATTTTTAAAATTTTCTTAAAAACTGCTATTTTTGGAAAGTTTTCATTTTCTTGAGAAATATTGTAGATTTGGGATTGTGATTTATAAATTAGGATAACAAGAATATTTGTGGATAGATGAGTATTCTTTAAGATTTTTCATCAATATTTTGTATTTTTAAAATTTTTCTTAAAAACACTATTTTTGGAAAGTTTTCATTTTCTTGAGAAATATTGTAGATTTGGGATTGTGATTTATAAATTAGGATAACAAGAATATTTGTGGATAGATGAGTATTCTTTAAGAAATTTTCATCAATATTTTTTGTTTTTTAAATAATTTCTTAAAAACTGCTATTTTTGGAAGTTTTCATTTTCTTGAGAAATATTGTAGATTTGGGATTGTGATTATAAATTAGGATAACAAGAATATTTGTGGATAGATGAGTATTCTTTAAGAATTTTTCATCAATATTTGTATTTTAAAATAATTTTCTTAAAAATGCTATTTTTGGAAAGTTTTCATTTTCTTGAGAAATATTGTAGATTTGGGATTGTGATTTATAAATTAGGATAACAAGAATATTTGTGAATAGATGAGTATTCTTTAAGAATTTTTCATCAATATTTTGTATTTTAAATAATTTTCTTAAAAACTGCTATTTTTGGAAAGTTTTCATTTTCTTGAGAAATATTGTAGATTTGGGATTGTGATTTATAAATTAGGATAACAAGAATATTTGTGGATAGATGAGTATTCTTTAAGAATTTTTCATCAATATGTTGTATTTTAAATAATTTCTTAAAAACTGCTATTTTGGAAAGTTTTCATTTTCTTGAGAAATATTGTAGATTTGGGATTGTGATTTATAAATTAGGATAACAAGAATATTTGTGGATAGATGAGTATTTTAAGAATTTTTCATCAATATTGTATTTTTAAATAATTTTCTTAAAACTGCTATTTTTGGAAAGTTTTCATTTTCTTGAGAAATATTGTAGATTTGGGATTGTGATTTATAAATTAGGATAACAAGAATATTTGTGGATAGATGAGTATTCTTTAAGAATTTTTCATCAATATTTTGTATTTTAAATAATTTTCTTAAAAACTGCTTTTGGAAAGTTTTCATTTTTTGAGAAATATTGTAGATTTGGGTTTGTGATTTATAAATTAGGATAACAAGAATATTGTGGATAGATGAGTATTCTTTAAGAATTTTTCATCAATATTTTGTATTTTTAAATAATTTTCTTAAAAACTGCTATTTTGGAAAGTTTTCATTTTCTTGAGAAATATTGTAGATTTGGGATTGTGATTTATAAATTAGGATAACAAGAATATTTGTGGATAGATGAGTATTCTTTAAGAATTTTTCATCAAATTTTGTATTTTAAATAATTTTTCTAAAAACTGCTATTTTGGAAAGTTTTCATTTTCTTGAGAAATATTGTAGATTTGGGATTGTGATTTAAAATTAGGATAACAAGAATATTTGTGGATAGATGAGTATTCTTTAAGAATTTTTCATCAATATTTGTATTTTTAAATAATTTCTTTAAAACTGCTATTTTGGAAAGTTTTCATTTTCTTGAGAAATATTGTAGATTTGGGATTGTGATTTATAATTAGGATAACAAGAATATTTGTGGATAGATGAGTATTCTTTAAGAATTTTCATCAATATTTTGTATTTTAAATAATTTTCTTAAAAATGCTATTTTGGAAAGTTTTCATTTTTTGAGAAATATTGTAATTTGGGATTGTGATTTATAAATTAGGATAACAAGAATATTTGTGGATATAGAGTATTCTTTAAGAATTTTCATCAATATTTGTATTTTTAAATAATTTTCTTAAAAACTGCTATTTTTGGAAAGTTTTCATTTTCTTGAGAAATATTGTAGATTTGGGATTGTGATTTTTAAATTAGGATAACAAGAATATTTGTGGATAGATGAGTATTCTTTAAGAATTTTTCATCAATTTTGTATTTTTAAATAATTTCTTAAAAACTGCTATTTTTGGAAAGTTTTCATTTTCTTGAGAAATATTGTAGATTTGGATTGTGATTTATAAATTAGGATAACAAGAATATTTGTGGATAGATGAGTATTCTTTAAGAAATTTTCATCAATATTTTGTATTTTAAATAATTTTCTTAAAACTGCTATTTTGGAAAGTTTTCATTTTCTTGAGAAATATTGTAGATTTGGGATTGTGATTTATAAATTAGGATAACAAGAATATTGTGGATAGATGAGTATTCTTTAAGAATTTTTCATCAATATTTTGTATTTTAAATAATTTTCTTAAAAACTGCTATTTTTGGAAAGTTTTCATTTTCTTGAGAAATATTGTAGATTTGGGATTGTGATTTTAAATTAGGATAACAAGAATATTTGTGGATAGATGAGTATTTTAAGAATTTTTCATCAATATTTTTATTTTTAAATAATTTTCTTAAAAACTGCTATTTTTGGAAAGTTTTCATTTTCTTGAGAAATATTGTAGATTTGGGATTGTGATTTATAAATTAGGATAACAAGAATATTTGTGGATAGATGAGTATTCTTTAAGAATTTTCATCAATATTTGTATTTTTAAATAATTTTCTTAAAAACTGCTATTTTTGGAAAGTTTTCATTTTTTGAGAAATATTGTAATTTGGGTGTGATTTAAAATTAGGATAACAAGAATATTTGTGGATAGATGAGTATTCTTTAAGAATTTTCATCAATATTTTGTATTTTTAAATAATTTTCTTAAAAACTGCTATTTTGGAAAGTTTTCATTTTCTTGAGAAATATTGTAGATTTGGGATTGTGATTTAAAATTAGGATAACAAGAATATTTGTGGATAGATGAGTATTCTTTAAGAATTTTCATCAATATTTTGTATTTTAAATAATTTTCTTAAAAACTGCTATTTTGGAAAGTTTTCATTTTTGAGAAATATTGTAGATTTGGGATTGTGATTTATAAATTAGGATAACAAGAATATTTGTGGATAGAGAGTATTCTTTAAGAATTTTTCATCAATATTTTGTATTTTTAAATAATTTTCTTAAAAACTGCTATTTTTGGAAAGTTTTCATTTTCTTGAGAAATATTGTAGATTTGGGATTGTGATTTATAAATTAGGATAACAAGAATATTTGTGGATAGATGAGTATTCTTTAAGAATTTTTCATCAATATTTTGTATTTTTAAATAATTTCTTAAAAACTGCTATTTTGGAAAGTTTTCATTTTCTTGAGAAATATTGTAGATTTGGGATTGTGATTTAAATTAGGATAACAAGAATATTTGTGGATAGATGAGTATTCTTTAAGAAATTTTCATCAATATTTTGTATTTTAAATAATTTTCTTAAAACTGCTATTTTTGGAAAGTTTTCATTTTTTGAGAAATATTGTAGATTTGGGATTGTGATTTAAAAATTAGATAACAAGAATATTGTGGATAGATGAGTATTCTTTAAGAATTTTCATCAATATTTTGTATTTTAAATAATTTTCTTAAACTGCTATTTTTGGAAAGTTTTCATTTCTTGAGAAATATTGTAGATTTGGGATTGTGATTTATAATTAGGATAACAAATATTTGTGGATAGATGAGTATTCTTTAAGAATTTTTCATCAATATTTGTATTTTAAATAATTTTCTTAAAAAACTGCTATTTTTGGAAAGTTTTCATTTTCTTGAGAAATATTGTAGATTTGGGATTGTGATTTATAAATTAGGATAACAAGAATATTGTGGATAGATGAGTATTCTTTAAGAATTTTTCATCAATATGTTGTATTTTAAAATAATTTTCTTAAAAACTGCTATTTTTGGAAAGTTTTCATTTTCTTGAGAAATATTGTAGATTTGGGATTGTGATTTATAAATTAGGATAACAAGAATATTTGTGGATAGATGAGTATTTTTAAGAATTTTCATCAATATGTTGTATTTTTAAATAATTTTCTTAAAACTGCTATTTTTGGAAAGTTTTCATTTTCTTGAGAAATATTGTAGATTTGGGATTGTGATTTGAAATTAGGATAACAAGAATACTTGTGGATAGATGAGTATTCTTTAGAATTTTTCATCAATATTTGTATTTTTAAATAATTTTCTTAAAACTGCTATTTTTGGAAAGTTTTCATTTTTGAAAAATATTGTAGATTTGGGATTGTGATTTAGAAATTAGGATAACAAGAATATTTGTGGATAGATGAGTATTCTTTAAGAATTTTTCATCAATTTTGTATTTTTAAATAATTTTCTTAAAAACTGCTATTTTGGAAAGTTTTCATTTTCTTGAGAAATGTAGATTTGGGATTGTGATTTATAAATTAGGATAACAAGAATATTTGTGGATAGATGAGTATTCTTTAAGAATTTTTCATCAATATTTTGTATTTTAAATAATTTTCTAAAAAACTGCTATTTTGGAAAGTTTTCATTTTCTTGAGAAATATTGTAGATTTGGGATTGTGATTTATAAATTAGGATAACAAGAATATTGTGGATAGATGAGTATTCTTTAAGAATTTTTCATCAATATTTTGTATTTTTAAATAATTTTCTTAAAAACTGCTATTTTTGGAAAGTTTTCATTTTCTTGAGAAATATTGTAGATTTGGGATTGTGATTTATAAATTAGGATAACAAGAATATTTTGGGATAGATGAGTATTCTTTAAGAATTTTTCATCAATATTTTGTATTTTAAATAATTTTCTTAAAAACTGCTATTTTTGGAAAGTTTTCATTTTTGAGAAATATTGTAGATTTGGATTGTGATTTATAAATTAGGATAACAAGAATATTTGTGGATATAGAGTTCTTTAAGAATTTTCATCAATATTTGTATTTTTAAATAATTTTCTTAAAAACTGCTATTTTGGAAAGTTTTCATTTCTTGAGAAATATTGTAGATTTGGGATTGTGATTTATAAATTAGGATAAAAAGAATATTGTGGATAGATGAGTATTCTTTAAGAATTTTTCATCAATATTTGTATTTTTAAATAATTTTCTTAAAAACTGCTATATTTTGGAAAGTTTTCATTTTCTTGAGAAATATTGTAGATTTGGGATTGTGATTTATAAATTAGGATAACAAGAATACTTGTGGATAGATGAGTATTCTTTAAGAATTTTTCATCAATATTTTGTATTTTTAAATAATTTTTTTAAAACTGCTATTTTGGAAAGTTTTCATTTTCTTGAGAAATATTGTAGATTTGGGATTGTGATTTATAAATTAGGATAACAAGAATATTTGTGGATAGATGAGTTCTTTAAGAATTTTCATCAATATTTTGTATTTTTAAATAATTTTTTAAAAACTGCTATTTTTGGAAAGTTTTTTTTCTTGAGAAATATTGTAGAGATTGTGATTTTGATTAAATTAGGATAACAAAGAATATTTGTGGATAGATGAGTATTCTTTAAGAATTTTTCATCAATATTTTTATTTTTAAATAATTTTCTTAAAAACGCTATTTTTGGAAAGTTTTCATTTTCTTGAGAAATATTGTAGATTTGGGATTGTGATTTATAAATTAGGATAACAAGAATATTTGTGGATAGATGAGTATTCTTAAGAAATTTCATCATATTTTTGTATTTTTAATAATTTTCTTAAAACTGCTATTTTTGGAAAGTTTTCATTTCTTGAGAAAATATTGTAGATTTGGGATTGTGATTTAAAAAGGATACAAGAATATTTGTGGATAGATGAGTATTCTTTAAGAATTTTTCATCAATATTTGTATTTTTAAATAATTTCTTAAAACTGCTATTTTTGGAAAGTTTTCATTTTCTTGAGAAATATTGTAGATTTGGGATTGTGATTTATAAATTAGGATAACAAGAATATTGTGGATAGATGAGTATTCTTTAAGAATTTTCATCAATATTTGTATTTTAAATAATTTTCTTAAAAACTGCTATTTTGGAAAGTTTTCATTTTCTTGAGAAATATTGTAGATTTGGGATTGTGATTTATAAATTAGGATAACAAGAATATTTGTGGATAGATGAGTATTCTTAAGAATTTTTCATCAATATTTTGTATTTTAAAATTTTTAAAAACTGCTATTTTGGAAAGTTTTCATTTCTTGAGAAATATTGTAGATTGGGATGGATTGTGATTATAAATTAGGATAACAAGAATATTTGTGGATAGATGAGTATTCTTTAAGAATTTTCATCAATATTTTGTATTTTTAAATAATTTTCTTTAAAACTGCTATTTTGGAAAGTTTTCATTTTCTTGAGAATATTGTAGATTTGGGATTGTGATTGGTAAATTAGGATAACAGAATTGTGGATAGATGAGTATTCTTTAAGAATTTTCATCAATATTTTGTATTTTTAAATAATTTCTTAAAACTGCTATTTTGGAAAGTTTTCATCTTTTGAAAATATTGTAAATTTGGGTGTGAGTTAAAATAGGATAACA